>NC_069501.1:226667930-226817930 GCF_027579735.1 Bombina bombina
GCCGGTCCCAACGCTGCTTTTTAACGCCCGCTGGTATTACGAGTCTTGCAGGTACAGGTGTACCGCTCACTTTTTTGGCCAGACTTGGAAATACCGCAAATCCACTTACGCAAATTGCGTATCCTATTTTTTCAATGGGACTTGCATAGTGCCGGTATTACGAGTCTTCCAAAAAGTGAGCGGTACACCCTCTCCTGTCAACACTTGTACCGCATTTTAAAGTCAGTAGTTAAGAGTTTTACACTACAACGCCGTAGCATAAAACTCTTAACTAAAGTGCTAAAAAGTACACTAACACCCATAAACTACCTATTAACCCCTAAACCGAGGCTCTCCCACATTGCAAACACTAAAACAAATATTTTAACCCCTAATCTGCCAAACTGGACATCACCGCCACTATAATAAATATATTAACCCCTAAACCGCCGCACTCCCACCTTGCAAACATTAGTTAAATATTATTAACGAAGAAGAGGAGGCGGCAGGCACTACTACTCAGACCCACAAGCAAAATGGTAAAAAACAAAAAGTCTTTATTGGAGGCACTTAGCCATGTTTAAAAGGCAGACTGACAGGCAGGGGAAACAGCACAAACAAGGTCTTACGCGTTTCGCGCCCCCTAGTGGCGCTTACTCATAGACTATTGTCTATGTTACAACCTAGACTATTTATAGGCTAATCAGAAACAAGGTTAACCCTTCAGCAGCCAAATAAAAACAGGTTAAAAACATAGATAGTGCTGAATAGATACAGGACAATTGAAATCAACAATTGATATACAAAATTACAGTGTACACAGTCACAGAGTATAGGAGCTAATATATAAATATTATTAACCCCTAATCTGCCGTCCCTAACATCGCCGACACCTACCTACATTTATTAAGCCCTAATAATCTGCCGACCCCAACGTCGCCGCCACTATACTAAAATTATTAACCCCTAAATCTAAGTCTAACCCTAACACCCCCTAACTTAAATATAATTTAAATAAATCTAAATAAAATTACTATAATTAACTAAATTATTCCTATTTAAAACTAAATACTTACCTATAAAATAAACCCTAAAATAGCTACAATATAACCAATAGTTACATTGTATCTAGCTTAGGGTTTATTTTTATTTTACAGGCAAGTTTGTATTTATTTTAACTAGGTAGAATAGTTGCTAAATAGTTATTAACTATTTAATAACTACCTAGCTCAAATAAATACAAAAGTACCTGTAAAATAAAACCTAACCTAAGTTACAATTACACCTAACACTACACTATAATTAAATTAATTCCCTAAATTAAATACAATTAAATAAAATTAGCTAAAGTACAAAAAACCCCACTAAATTACAGAAAATAATAAACACATTACAAGATTTTTAAACTAATTACACCTAATCTAATCCCCCTAACAAAATAAAAAGCCCCCCCCCCAAATAAAAAAAGTCTTACCCTACACTAAATTACAAATAGCCCTTAAAAGGGCCTTTTGCGGGGCATTGCCCCAAAGTAATCAGCTCTTTTACCTGTAAAAAAAATTACAAATCCCTCCTCAACAAAGCCGGCAGAAGTGGTCCTCCAGACAGGCAGAAGTGGTCCTCCAGATGGGCAGCAGTCTTCATCCAGACGGCATCTTCTATCTTCATCCATCCGGCGCAGAGCGGGTCCATCTTCAAGACATCCGACATGGAGCATCCTCTTCTTTCCACAGTGATTGAAAAATGAAGCTACCTTTAAGTGACGTCATCCAAGATGGCGTCCCTTCAATTCCGATTGGCTGATAGAATTCTATCAGCCAATCGCAATTAAGGTAGACAAAATCCTATTGGCTGATGCAATCAGTCAATAGGATTGAAGTTCAATCCTATTGGCTGATTGGAACAGCCAATAGGATTGAGCATGCATTCTATTGGCTGTTCCAATCAGCCAATAGGATTGAACTTCAATCCTATTGGCTGATTGCATCAGCCAATAGGATTTTTCCTACCTTAATTCCGATTGGCTGATATTTTTCCTACCTTAATTCCGATTGGCTGATAGAATTCTATCAGCCAATCGGAATCTAAGGGACGCCATCTTGGATGACGTCACTTAGAGGAACCTTCATTTTTCAGTCGCCGTGGAAAGGAGGATGCTCCGCGTCGGATGTCTTGAAGATGAACCCGCTCTGCGCCGGATGGATGAAGATAGAAGATGCCGTCTGGATGAAGACTTCTTCCCGTCTGGAGGACCACTTCTGCCCGTCTGGAGGACCACTTCTGCCGGCTTTGTTGAGGACTTCAGCCCGGTTGGATGAAGACTTCTCCCGGTAAGGTGATCTTCAAGGGGTTAGTGTTAGGTTTTTTTAAGGGGGTATTGGGTGGGTTTTAGAGTACGGTTGGTTGTGTGGGTGGTGGGTTTTAATGTTGGGGGGGATTTGTATTTTTGTTTACAGGTAAAAGAGCTGATTACTTTGGGGCAATGCCCCGCAAAAGGCCCTTTTAAGGGCTATTTGTAATTTAGTGTCGGGTAGTGCTTTTTTTATTTTGGGGGGGTTTATTTTGTTAGGGGGGTTAGATTAGGTGTAATTAGTTTAAAAATCTTGTAATTTGTTTATTTTTTCTGTAATTTAGTGTTTTTTTTTTTTGTACTTTAGCTAATTGTATTTAATTGTATTTAATTTAGGGAATTAATTTAATTATAGTGTAGTGTTAGGTGTAATTGTAACTTAGGTTAGGTTTTATTTTACAGGTACTTTTGTATTTATTTTAGCTAGGTAGTTATTAAATAGTTAATAACTATTTAGTAACTATTCTACCTAGTTAAAATAAATACAAACTTGCCTGTAAAATAAAAATAAACCCTAAGCTAGCTACAATGTAACTATTAGTTATATTGTAGCTAGCTTAGGGTTTATTTTATAGGTAAGTATTTAGTTTTAAATAGGAATAATTTAGTTAATGATAGTAATTTTCTTTATTTTTCTTTAAATTATATTTAAGTTAGGGGGTGTTAGGGTTAGGGTTAGACTTAGGTTTAGGGGTTAATATGTTTACTATAGTGGCGGCGACGTTGGGGGCGGCAGGTTAGGGGTTAATAAGTGTAGGTAGGTTGCATCGACATTTGGGGGCGGCAGATTAGGGGTTAATAAATATAATGTAGATGGCGGCGGTGTCCAGAGCGGCAGATTAGGGGTTAATAATATAATGTAGGTGGCGGCGATGTCGGGGGCGGCAGATTAGGGGTTAATAAGTGTAATATTAGGGGTGTTTAGACTCAGGGTTCATGTTAGGGTGTTAGGTGTAGACATACATTTTATTTCCCTATAGGAATCAATGGGGCTGCGTTAGACTTTTTTTCAGCCAGCTCTCCCCGTCGATTCCTATGGGGAAATCGTGCACAAGCACGTTACACCAGCTCACCACTAACGTAAGAAGTGCTGGTATTGTAGTGAGATTTTGAGCAAAATTTTGCTCAACGCTCACTTCTTGTCTTTTAACGCCAGGTTTGTAAAAACCCGTTATACCAGCGTTGTCTGTAAGTGAGCGGTGAGCATAAACTGCTCGTTAGCACTGCATAGCCTCTAACGCAAAACTCGTAATCTAGGCGAAACAAAATAAAGGTTAACAAAATTATTATATGATTATTAAACAAAGTAACATAGTATATTTTTTGTACATTTTTGTAAATGAAAGAGTTACAGTTAAACTTGTTACAAACATTTTATTTCATTAATGGCTGTTAAAGGGACAATTTACCCAAAATTTTTCTCCACTGTCTCTTTAAGTGAAAGTTGTTTAAATTTGAAGAGAAATGAATAGAAAGTGCAATTGTGTAAAACTGAGTCCTGATAACTCACACAGAAAAAGTTAGTTTATTCATCTTAGGAACATCTATTAAATAACATTTCAAAATATATTTTAAAAGATTTTCTTTTAGATGGAACAGATACAATTTTTTGAGTGTTGTGTATCTTTATTGGGATATAAAAATGTTATAATAAAATGTTTTAATTCATTATACTGAAATTCTCATTTCACTAGCCTTAAATTCCAGACAGAAATGAGACACAAATTGCAGATAGGTTTTTTTTTTGGGGGGAGGGGGGCGGGGATTTGCGTAATTTTCTGAGACATTCTAGTCCATAACAGTCATTGTTTAAATTAGGGGGGAAATATCAAATTAGAATCAAACATAATACCAAAATCTACTAAAACACACACACACACACAGAAACCCTATAAAAAACAGACATATTTCAGACTTTTCAAGGAGATTTTTGCATGAAGTTCCTTAAACCTTTCTCATAAGCAAAGCATACACAGTCAAAGCAAAAGTAAAATGACACATAATTAATTCAGTATTGATGATGACGGCCTAATAGGTTTATGCACAGGGTTCTTTCTTAATTAACCACTAGTATCAATTCATGGCATACAGGCAATTATTTCATATAATTTGAGTCATTTTATAATTAACATATATTAAACATTTAAACACTTTATTGCAGTCATAATTGAATATTCTAATGATTATATTTAATTTATATACATGTTTCATGGTTTAACACCTAGCAAGGAATGAGCATTTGTTTAATAGTATAAGGCTCGATTACAAGTGGCAACTATCTTTTGCACATAAGCAACATCGTTTTTTTCTCCCTTTTTTTTATTTGCGACGGAAAGAGTGCTCATATTACAAATTGCAAAGTAAACGTGAACACGAGAGCGTGTCGGGTTAGTGTTTCTGAAGACCTTGCGTAAAGGGTTAGCAATACTGTTACACTCAGATAAACACTAATAAAAAAATATTCAAATAAATATTAATAAAAAATATACGGCTAGATTACGAGTTTTGCGGTAAGAGCTGCTCAGTACTAACTTGCAAGTTATTGTCACCGCTCACCTCCCTACAGCGCTGGTATTACAGGTTTACAAAAACCCGGCGTTAGCAGGCAATATTGTAGCGTAGAGCAAAATTGAGCTCCATACCACACTCCAATACCAGCGCTGCGGTGAGCTGCAGTGAGCTGGTTGTACGTGCTTGTGCACGATTTCCCCATAGACATCAATGGGGAGAGCCGGCTGAAAAAAAGCCTAACACCTGCAATAAGGGAGCGTTAAGCTCCGTAACGCAGCCCCATTGATTCCTATGGGGAAACAAAATTTATGTTTACACCTAACACCCTAACATAAACCCCGAGTCTAAACACCCCTAATCTGCCGCCCCCGACATCGCCACTACCTACTACACTGATTAACCCATAATCTGCCGCCCCTAACATCGCCGCCACTTACATTACACTTATTAACCCCTAATCTTCCGCCCCCAATGTCGCCGCTACCTACATTACACTTATTAATCCCTAATCTGCTGCCCCAATGTCGCCACCACCTACCTACACTTATTAACTCCTTATCTGCCGCCCCCAATGTCGCGCCACCTACATTACACTTATTAACCCCTAATTTGCCGACCCTAATGTCGCCGCCACCCACCTACACTTATTACCCCTAATCTGCCTCCCCTAACATTGCCGCCACCTACCTACATTTATTATCCCCTAATCTTCCACCCCCAATGTCGCCGCCACTATACTAAAGTTATTAACCCCTAACACCCCCTAACTTTAATGTAATTAAAATAAATCTAAATATTAATAACTAAATAATTCCTATTTAAAACGAAATACTTACCTGTAAAATAAACCCTAAACTAGCTACAATATAACTAATAGTTACATTGTAACTATCTTAGGTTTTATTTTTATTTCACAGCTAAGTTTGTATTTATTTTAACTAGGTAGAAGAGTTAGTAAATAGTTATTAAAGGGACAGTAAACACAAGAATTTTTGTTGTTTAAAAAGGTAAATAATCCCTTTATTACCCATTCCCCAATTTTGCATAACCAACACAGTTATAATAATATACTTTTTACCTCTGTGATTACCTTGTATCTATGCCTCTGCAAACTGCCCCCTTATTTCAGTTCTTTTGACAGACATACATTTTTAGCCAATCAGTGCTGACTCCTAGGAGCTTCACTTGCCTGAGCTCAATGTTATCTATATGAAACACATGAACTAATGCCCTCTAGTGGTGAAAAACTGTCAAAATGCTCTCCGATTAGAGGCAGTCTTCAAGGTCTAAGAAATTAGCACATGAACCTCCTAGATTTAGCTTTCAACTAAGAATACCAAGAGAACAAAGCAAAATTGGTAATAAAAGTAAATTGGAAAGTTGTTTAAAATTACATGCCCTATTTAAATCATGAAATATTTTTTTTTTACTTTACTGTCCCTTTAACTATTTACTAACTACCTAGCTAAAATAAATACAAATTTACCTGTAAAATAAAACCTAACCTGAGTTACACTAACACCTAACCTTACACTACAATTAAATAAATTATATAAATTAAATACAATTAACTAAATTACAAAAAAAAACCAAAACACTAAATTACACAAAATAAAAAAGAAATTATCAGATATTTAAATTAATTACACCTAATCTAATAGCCCTATCAAAAAAAAAAGCCCCGCCAAAATAAAAAACCCTCGCCTAAACTAAACTGCCAATGGCCCTTAAAAGGGCCTTTTGAGGGGCATTGCCCCAAAGAAATCGGCTCTTTTACCTGTAAAAAATACAAACAACCCCCCAACAGTAAAACCCACCACCCACACAACCAACCCCCCAAATAAAATCCTAACTAAAAAAACCTAAGCTCCCCATTGCCCTGAAAAGGGCTTTTGTATGGGCATTGCCCTTAAAAGGGCATTTTGCTCTTTTTCTGCCCAAACCCTAATCTAAAAATAAAACCCACACAATAAACCCTTAAAAAAACCTAACACTATCCCCCGAAAATCCACTTACAGTTTTTGAAGACCCGACATCCATCCTCAACGAAGCCAACAGAAGTCTTCATCCAAGCTGGCAGAAGTCTTCATCCACGAGGTTCGCACCAAGCTATGCAAATCTTTTTATGGGGTCTTGGGAAGAAGATTTCTTCAATAATGACCCTCTCGGTGCGAGCCTCGTGCTCTACAAGCGCTATATAGATGATTTGTTACTCATTTGGAAGGGCCCTGAGAATGAACTGAATAAACTTTTTGATAGGATGAACTCCAATAATTATGGTCTCAAATTTGTATGTAATCATAGTCAAACTAAAGTTAACTTCCTAGATTTGGAAATTATGGCTATTGAGGAAAAATTAGAAACTAAGACTTACTTTAAGCCAGTTGACTGCAACAATCTAATCCATGAAGAGAGCTGCCACTTGAAAACATGGAAGGATGACATCCCTTATGGACAGACCTTACGCATAAAAAGAAATTGCTCAAGGATAGAAGACTATGAGAATCAAGTTATTGTATTAGCAGAAAAATTTGAGGATAGGGGATATGAGAAATCAAAAATTGATAATGCAATTATTAAAGCACGTTTAACTAATAGAAATGATCTTCTAGAATATAAGACCAAAAAAAGAGAGGATAGTGATTTAATTAATGTTCCCTTTATTACGGTTTATAATGCAGACCATAATCAAAAAAAATAATAAGGAAACACTGGCCCCTTCTAAAGGAAGATCATATAATTGGGAATAAATTGGCAGATAAACCAACCTTTATTTTTAGAAGAGCAAATAATTTTAAAATGATGCTAGCTCCCAGTGAACTTAAAAGGACCAATAAGAATCCAACACAAAAGATTTGGAGGGCAAAACACCAGTAGGTTTCTTTCCATGCTACACATGTAAGGCCTGCAAACACAGTTCTAAACTGAAGGCCCTCAAAATAAATAGTTTAGAAATTAATTTTCAAATCAAGGAGTTAATCAGGTGCACCCACAAAAATATTATTTATGCACTAAAATGTTCGTGTAATCTTTTTTACTTTGGTGAAACAACCAGATCCATCAAAGATAGGATTAGGGAACACCTACTATGTATAGAAAAGGGTAGGGATGACACTTCACTTTATAAACACTTTAAAGAAAAACACTATGGTGACACTAAAGCACTTAATTGTTGGGGGATCAAAAGAGTTAAGGGACATTGGAGAGGAGGAAACAACGAGAAAACACTTTTAATACAAGAAGCTGAATTAATTTACAAATATGACACTTTATTTCCAAAAGGTCTCAACTCAGAGCTGGACCTTTCCCCATTTTTATTTGAATAGAATCCTTCACGCAGCACTTTATATTCACATGCACCTTTATAGTTTTTAGAATTCTGATAGTGACATCTCACCCATTTAATTAAATCATCATTTTAGCAGTTGGTATAAAAGGATCACTGCTAATCTTATATAAATTATGATTGCAGACTGCATTGCCATTCATTAATCCACCTGCTTTTTATAGTTGGACACAATTTTAAAGTTTATATATTCCTTAAGAATTTTCTAATGTTCTAATGAATATGTGTAATATGACTTCAAAAATATTTTTTATTTGGGTAGTTATCTAATAAGTTTTATTTTTTAAATTTTTATTATTTTCTTATATCAAAAATACAAAGTTCAGATACATAGTTGCTTTACATCTCGTATATAAAAGGAAGAACAAGAAAGGGAAGACCTTTTACAAGAAAGAAACATTTGAACCGCACATTCATTTCTTTCCCAAAAAAAAGATACATTTATCCTTAGTCCTAGCATTGACCAAGGAGGTATTTCTTGAATAAGTTATTTATCACTGTGTCTAGGGAGGTGCTTTGGGAGAAGAAGAGAAGAAAAAAAAAAAAAAAAAGAGAGAGAAGAAAAAGGGGGGGAGGGCAGAGGTTTCTCTCCCCCCCCCCCCATATTAGTAAATTTCCTCTCAATTCCTCACAGCTCCCTTCAATTCCCTCTCTCCCCCTCTCCAGATGGTTGGGGGATACTAATAATTCCATTAATATGGTTCGTATAGTCATTGCCCATAGATTTAATAAATGGACCCCAAACATTAAAGAATTTATCTGCCTTGAAAGGGCAAAACTTTTTATAGTCATATGCTTCAAGAATGCCTTCTTTCAACATTGCTTTCTTAAGCTGACTAACATTTGGAGAGTACCTATCGATCCAGCAGGAAAAGATCAATGATCTTGTTTTTATTATCACTTTATGTACAAATCTATTATTTCCCTCCCATAAAGGAGAATGTGCAAGGAAGAAAACATTTACTGCTGATAGTTTAATATCTAATTTTAGTATGCTATAAAGCCAGAAACCCACTTTCGACCACAATTGAAGTTGTTTAGGGCACTCATATACCAAGTGGAGTAAATCTGGATTAGTTTTTGAGCATTTAATACACTTATTCTCCACCTCTTTATTCCACTTACAAACTCTATTCGGAGTTAAATAATCTTGGTGCATAAGTCTAAAATGCGATTCCCTTCCTGCCATTGAGTTCTCCAATTTATATATTGTCCCAAAACTAGTTTGTATGGTTTTATCTTCTCTACAGATAGGTATACTATTTTCCCATTTATTATAAAGGTCTTCTAGTTGCCTTGACTTAAAACCATTTAGAAGTATTTCATAGATAACTGAGAGTGGCCTCTGCCTGATTTTTGGATGATCCAAAAGAGGATGAGACTGGAAGAATAGATCAGAGTCCTGGTAAAGAAATGACCTTAAATAATGTTTTGCTTGTATAAAATAAAATCTATCCTTACCAGGAATTTGATAGAGCCTTTGAATTTCCTCAAATTTAAGTATTTGCTTAGTCTTCCAGTTACATAAATGTCCTAAGTTGGATACTCCACAGTCTCCCCAATGCTGAAATGTTGAATAGTTTAGGCCCGGAATAAATTGGGAGTTCCCCACTAATGGTACCCATCTGGAATACGCTTTCTTTTTTATTGATATAATTTTCATAGCTGCAGTCCAAGCAGCCAGAATGTCTTTCAACATAGGGTGTTGATATATTTCCCTCTCTCTTTCTTTGTTAGATGCATACAAAACAAATTCTAATGCCAATGATTTGCATAGTCTTCTATCTAATGAACAATTTGTATAGGTATTAGAGTGGAAAATCCAATCCAATGGGAACCGCAATAAAGTGGCATAGTTATATAGTAACAAATTGGGCAATGCTAAGCCCCCGCTAATAAAGGGTAGATATAGTTTATCCATCTTAATTCTGGGTCTCCTACCTCGCCAGATAAAATATCGAAGGGCTTTCGTGAACTTATTTAGATCATGTTGTTTAATTAATAAAGGAAACATACGCAAGGTATAAAGTATCTTTGGGAGGATAAACATCTTATACGCTGCCACTCTTCCTGAAAGGGAGAGTGGCAGGTTTACCCAGTTTTTAAGTTTCTCTATACAGTGATTTAAAACATATACTGTGTTATCCCTATACCAATTTTGAGGGGAAGGGGATAGATATATACCTAGATACTTTAATGTATCTGTTTCTACAAATGGGTGAACCACATTTGTTTTTGTTTTTTTAAGCCATAAAATACTAGACTTGGAAAAGTTTATTTTATATCCTGAGATCTTTCCGTATATCTCTAACTGAGAGATCACTTCATTAGTTTGAGAGTTTGGATCTGATACACATATTAGAAGGTCATCCGCAAAGATAGATAACTGAAATATCTCCTCGTCCAGTCTGCAGCCTAGTACTTTCCTTCTGAGTTTCATAGCCAGGGGTTCAAGTACCAAGTCAAAAAGCAGTGGTGACATAGAGCACCCCTGTCTTGTTCCTCTAGATAGGGAAAAGGGAGCAGAGATATCACCATTTACCAAAAGAGTGGCCCTGGCGTCAGAGTATACGTTAGATATTAAGTTTAAAAAATTACCTCTAAGGCCAAAATTAAACATTGTCTGCTGGAGAAAGACCCATTCAACCCTGTCGAAGGCCTTCTCCGCGTCTAATGACAGGAGAAAGGCCCCCGGCAGTGCGTCGGGCCCCCCCCCAGCATCCTCTTCAGCATATTGACAAATAACATGTTGAATTCTTCTAATATTTATTTCAGAGGTTCTCCCCTTAACAAACCTCACTTGGTCCCTATGAATTAGGTTTGGAAGGATATCCTTTAATCTCTCTGCTATTATCTTCATTAAGATCTTATAGTCCACTCCCAATAATGAAATTGGCCTATAAGAGGTGACCTCCTCTGGGTCTTTCCCTTCTTTCGGAATTAATATTATGTTTGCAGTCTTAAACTGCTCTGTAATTTTAGCATTATGACAAAAATAGTTATTATAGAGTGAATTTAATATAGGTATAATTTTTTTCCTTAAGAATATCATAAAATTCTATAGGTAGACCGTCTGGTCCAGGAGCCTTACCCTTAGACATTAATTTAATTGTTTTACTTATCTCCTGGTCTGAGATAGGTCCATTCAAAAAATCCAGCTCTGCCTCCGTAATGTGAGGCAGATTCAAGTCTTTAAAGAATTCCCCCAATTTCGGATCTATCAGGGGACTGGGATTTATACAAATTACTATAATATTGTTGGAATAAATCCAATATTTCCTCGACTTTGTTAACAATCCTACCCCCGTCTCTTAAGATTTTAATTGGCTTCTTTTTATTGTTTTTTTTAAATAATCTCGACAAGTAATTGCCCACTTTGTTACCGAACCTCCTAAATTGGGTTGTACCTTTATAGATATCTACTTGTGCTGAGTCTAAAAGAAATAATTCCCTCTCTTTTTTGCAAGCAAAGTACTTATCTTTATTTATTCTATTTGGTTTCTTTCTATAGTTTGAATATGCTATAGATAATTTACAAGCTAAGTCTTTATCCTTTTTCTGTTGTTCTTTCTTAAAACATTTCACAAAGTGATTAATATCGGCTTTTAAAGTGACCTTTGCTGCTTCCCAAAAGATACTACTGTTATCTATATATTCCTCATTATTCCGATAATACTCTTCCAGCAATCAACTAAATATGATTTAAATTTAACTGAGTGATATAAAAATTTGGGGAAGAAAAAGGTATTATAATTACTTTTAGTGTGTTCTATCTTTAAAAGTATCGGGGCATGATCTGACAATGAGAGGTCTAGAATTTTAGCTTCCCTTACTCTATGTGTCAAGTTATCTGATATTAAAAAGATATCCAGTCTAGAAAGGGAGTTATGTGTCTTGGAGATACAAGTATATTCCAAACAATTTGGATAGAGCAATCTCCAAATATCAACCAATTCAAATTGGGAGCAGAGTGTAGAAAATATATTTGTCTCACATTTTAACTGTGCCCGTCTTGTTTTGGTACCTTTATTCTGAGCTGTCATACTTTTCCTATCTAACAATCCATTAGGGGTAGCATTGAAATCCCCTGCTATAATAATATCAATTTCTGGTTGGTTCCCCATTATTTTATTTATTTTCCTCCAAAATTTACTATCTTGGTTGTTGGGGCCATAAATATTGCCCAGCAGCATATCTTTTCCATTTAGTGTTATTATAAGAAATTGAAATCTACCTTCTTTATCATTTATTATTTTTTTTAATGTGTAATCTAAATGTTTATTAAATAAAACTGCAACCCCTCTTGCAGCTCTGGAGTATGATGCTGAGACAACTTCTCCTACCCATTTCACTTTTAATTTAAGATGTTCAATCTCAGAAAGATGGGTCTCCTGCAAACAGACTATATCAGGGCTCCTTCTGCCTAGATAATTTATTATGGCCTTTCTTTTAACAGGGGAATGAATTCCCCCAACATTCCATGATATAAGCTTAACCATTAAAATGCCCGATATTCAAGGACATGGGGAGGGGGAGAGAGGTGAGAGACGACAAGAAGTGGAAAGAGGGATAATAAACAAAAACAAAAAATTAAAATTGTTATTCCTTTTTTCCCAGCACACCCTAGCTGTTTAGTACAAAGTTCAAGCATAAACTTCCCAAACATAGCCAATCTGGCCATCAATAAATCATTTTCACAACAATAATTACACACAGTCTTTTTACTAGAAATCATGAAAGGAGCTCCTATTTACCATAAAAAGAGAAAAGAGAAAAAAGGTAACAAGAAGGACGAATAAAGAGGCACTTTATATTCACATGCACCTTTATAGTTTTTAGAATTCTGATAGTGACATCTCACCCATTTAATTAAATCATCATTTTAGCAGTTGGTATAAAAGGATCACTGCTAATCTTATATAAATTATGATTGCAGACTGCATTGCCATTCATTAATCCACCTGCTTTTTATAGTTGGACACAATTTTAAAGTTTATATATTCCTTAAGAATTTTCTAATGTTCTAATGAATATGTGTAATATGACTTCAAAAATATTTTTTATTTGGGTAGTTATCTAATAAGTTTTAATCTGACTCTAACAGCACAATTATTAAGTCATTCATGTATTTAAAGTTATATCTATAGGTAGCAAGAGTGACCTATAATATGTATAGTATGGCCTGTATATATGACATAACAACTGTATGTGACATATGCTCCAGGGTATATTTGTGTATATATATTCGATTTACTTTTTATATATTGGTGTGAAGAAAGACACCAAGAAGAAAGATTACAAGGACAAAAGAGAGTATATACCACCTTAACCACTCGGAGGGTGTTACCTAATCAATTAAACTCACTAACCAATCATAAGTGAATGGATCATTTAAAAGACTCCAAGTTACCTGTCACATGCATCTTGATAAAGCCCAAGGGAGGGCGAAACGCATTGCTTGCACCTGTGACACTGTGACTTTGAAAGAAGGACAATTTATTGCAGTCTTTACTGTAATTTTAACCCGGGTTAATTTCATTTCCACATACTCAAGGGTGAGGAAGAACCTGTACCCCACCTCTCCACTGGAACAAATAGTGCACCTTCAGCTGGCAAGTCTGTTTAACCAACAAGCTAACATACGGACACAGCGATCAGCTGTTTGCCTTTACGCTGTCGGAACATCGGATTGAGAAGAGCATACAGGGAATCTGTGACGTCAGATGCCGACTCACACGTACAGAGGCCTGTACACTTCTATCCCCAGGAACGGCGGTGACTACATTTGCGGTCCAAGTTTTGACCGAAGGAACAAACTTTCCGGTAACACCCTCTGGACTCACGGTATAGTAAACTTACACATTTAATGTGGAGCATGTTTACAGCAAGCAGATCTGAGCTGTCATTCTATGCATTTGTCTAAACCCCTACGCTGATTGTAGACAGCTATCTGCACTGCAGTTTTACATTTGAACTTTCCGCTATCAAGTTTCTCCATCCTATTTGTTTTAATATCTGTCACATACGGTTATATAATCTTGTTGTGCCATACAGTTTTTTATTTACTTAGAGGGATAGCACTCTTCTAACATGAAATAAAGTTTCTATATGTCAATGTATGATACATTGTTTGTATAGTAATTTGAGGATCCTGCCCGCATTGATCCTAGCGAGTGTATTATACTTTTATTTTATTTTTTTATATATTTGTATTTACAGGGAGACGTCCCTAGAAAAGTTTTTTATATTGTGCATATCTGTGTTTATTAAATTTGTCCACAATTTTTATCTGGTGTGTATACTTTTAGGCTAAGGGCGCACTTACTCTATCCTGAAGCTTAGTGCTTTGCTTGTGTTTAGAAGTCTTCATCCAGACAGCATCTTCTATCTTCATCTATCCGGCGCGGCTCCATCTTCAAGACATCCGGCGCGGAGCATCCTCTTCAATCAACGTCTTCTTGAACAATGAATTCTCCTTTAAATTACGTCATCCAAGATGGTGTCCCTTGAATTCCGATTGGCTGATAGAATCAGCCAATCGGAATTAAAGGTGAAAAAATCATATTGGCTGATTGGAACAGCCAATAGAATGCTAGCTCAGTCCTATTGGCTGATTGGATCAGCCAATGGAATTGAAGCTCAATTCTATTGGCTAATTGAATCAGCCAATAGAATTTTTTCACTTTTAATTCCGATTGGCTGATAGAATTCTATCAGCCAATCGGAATTCAAGGGACACCATCTTGGATGACGTCATTTAAAAGAAAATTCATTGTTAAAGAAGACGTCAATTGAAGAGGATACTCCGCGCCGGATGGATGAAGATAGAAGATGCCGTCTGGATGAAGACTTCTGCCAGCTTGGATGAAGACTTCGGCCCGCTTGGATGAAGACTTCTGTCAGCTTTGTTGAGGATGTATGTCGGGTCTTCAAAAACTGTAAGTGGATCTTCGGGAGTTAGTGTTAGGTTGGGGAATCATATAGGCAATCTATCAACCCTACCAGTAAACAGCAGCTGAGAGTGAATATTGTTATTGTTTCTACCTAAACTGGATCTCTTTTGGAATAAGAAGACAATATTGTCAGTCTTTAATTATTATTTTTTTGTTATGTGACAGCCGTTTATTCAAACTAATAGCTACACGTTTTAACTACCTCATTCAGCAGACTAATTTTTTTTTTTTTTTTTAAATAAAACATCAAAGTGAATAATCACAAATTGTATCCATATTGACTTCCACCTGGGTGCGCATTAGTGGCAATTTCATAAATTAAGTTTTGGCCAGAAAATATTAAGGTCTAGATTACATGTGGAGCGCAAATTTGCGTTCCCGAGAGTGCTTTATCTGCGCTCAACTTTTTTTTACCATCGTGTGTCCAGTTGTTCACTTATTACAGGTCGCAAGTAAAACTTTTATTCTGTCACGTTTGCATCCTCGCTCATAAAAAAAGAATTAAAGTTGCGAACACAGGATCGTATTCCTTCATTTCTTTCTTGGTAGTGAGAGTTCATGATTCTTACTGTTGGGAGTTACATCACCTGGCCACCAGGAAGAGACAAAGACACCCTATACCAGAGTTAAATAATCCCTCCTACTTCCTCTTCCCTCACAGTATTGCATAGCTGAGGACAGAAAGAAGCAATAAAGATAATTGGGTACAGAGATTCAAACCAGGACTGCCATCACCAAAAAGGAAACCAAAAATAATGTTTAAGCCATGCTTAGAACACCAGGAAATGTACACCTTCCATACCTTGTAAAAGATCCATCTAGTAACAAACTTACAAGCCTGAATTAAAGTATCAATGACAGACTCAGAAAAACCTCAAGCGTTCGATCTCAACGCAGTTAAGTTGAGAGACTGAGGATTTTGATAAAAGAACGACCTTTGCACAAGCAGGTCCTGTCGAAGTGGAAGGCGCCATGGAGGGAACACTGGAAATCCTGACCAGATCCACATACCAAGTTCGTTGGGGCCATGCTGGAGCTACCAAGATTGCAGAGACTCCCTCCTGCTTGAGATGAGCAATTACTCGGGGAAGATGTACGATTGGAGGAAACAAGTAGACCATATGATAATGCCATAGGGGCTGTCAGGGTGTCAGTGAACTCTGCCTTTGGATCCCTCACTCTGGAGCCACAGCAGGGAGCTTTTGATTGTGATTGAGCTAGGACACCATCAGATTTATCTCTGGCCTGTCCTCAGTGAACTGGGTCCTGATTGAGAGACCAAATTCCTTCATTGCCAGGGAGCTGTTAGTACCAGATAATTTATGTATGCCGTGCTATGACATTATCCGATTTGAAACAAATAAATGGGACTTAACAAAGAGATGGCCATGAATAAAGAACATTGAAGATGACTGTAAGTTTGAAAACATTGATAGAAATTAGTGCTTCTTGAGGAGACCAAACTCCTTGTGCTCTCAAATGACCCCAATCTGCACCCCAACCAGAGAGGCTGGCGTCCATTGTGATAATCTCCCATGAAGGATGTTGAAACCCCATCCCACACGATACCAGATCTGGGGACATCCACCAAGAGAAATATTGTCTGGCGATCTGATGTGGTCACTTGAGAGAGATCGAAGTGATCCGTGTTCCACTGGCTTAACATGCAGAGTTGTAAAGGTCCTAAGTGAAACCTTGCAAACCGAAATGCATCGGAAGACATGACCATAAGGCCCACAACCTCCATTCATTGGGATACTGAGGAAAAATGTAGAGATTGCAACTGATGTCCATAAATGTGAACTGGAGGAACCGATGATGATCCCTATGAATCGGGATGTGAAGGTATGCATCCTTCAGGTCTATGGTAGACAAAAACTGACCCTGAAGAACTAAAGGGAGTATCAATCATATGGTTTCCATTTTGATCAAGGGAACCCTTAGACATTTGTTCAGCATCTTTAAGTCTAGGATGGGACAGAATGTTCCTTTCTTCTTTGAAACAACAAACAGATTTGAATAAAACCCTGTACCCTGTTCGACCAATGGTACTGGAACAATGACTCCTCCAAATCTCTTACACAGCGAAGGAAAGCTACTCTTTTCAAGTCCGTATCAGGGGCTGCGCCTTCATTCAGACTTTGGACATTTTTAGACTGTTTGGAGTAGGACCACACTGGATTTGATCTCCATGCAGGCTTAGAGATGTGGAGATCATAGAATCTAAACCTTATCCAAAAAGAGTTTTACCCTTAAAAGCCAAGGACAAAAGTCTAGACTTAGACACCATGTCCACAGACCAGGATTTTACCCAAAGAGCTCTTCTGGCAAATACTACATTGATGCAAATAATCTGAACAACCGCATCACAGATAAAGGTATTTGCACTTCAAAAATCTAATACACCCCTGAATCTCCTCTAGGAATGATTCCACAGAGATTAATTCAGAGAGAGTATCACACCAAAAAGCAGTCGCATGAGCAACCACCACTAGTTCTTTTCGCCAGAGTAGAAATAGCACCATCTACCTTTGGAATTGCCCCCCCCCTAATTTCAGATTAAAAAAGCTTTTAAATTGGGAGAAGGGGGGAATGGCACTCCCGGCTTATCCCACTCCTTTGAAATAATTTCTGACACCATGAAGGGACAGGAAAATAACTTTTGATGCCTAGCTGCTGAACTGGTTTGACTTCAGCTCATTTGTCCACAACCTCCAAGGTTCTTAAAACCACTTTAAGAATGGACCTTTAGTGATCTATCTTAAACTGAAAATGTACATCCTCAGATTCCTTGTCTGATTCACGGGTGGAATCTTCTGAAGAAACCTCTCCATCAGACACTGAAGAGGACTTATCTAAATCAGACTCCTATAATTGTTTAATGACCCTAACTAACTAACGTTCTGCCCTTGGAAGAAGAGCTAGAAGAAGTATAGTTCATATATATATACCTGCAGTGGTCTGCCTTGGGAGATGGGCCTGGGTCCCGAGAATGAGTCTGTAGAACTGATGCTAAGCATTTACCACAAAGTTGTGCCTGGGAGCAAACAGTGGCTGTATTGCACAGTAAACATTTATCTAAAGAAAAAGAAAGTCCCAGCACTCTACATCCCCTACAAAGAGAAATTAGTGTAGTGTAAGCAAAAAAGCCCCCTTCTCTTAGAAAAGATCTATGCACAGTCCCTTCTAAGAAAAAGACCACACAGGAAGAGACGGGTAGGAAAGCGTGCCAAACAGAAAACTGCTGCACAATCAAGAGAACTCACTTCCTTCCACTGCTGTGAAATAATGTAGCCTGACTGAAGACAGCCCTGCATACACCACGGCACTCTGTACATCACTAAACATAACTGGAACATCAAGGGGAACACGCAGGCTGCTAAATATGTCTAATCCACCTCGGCACTCCACAATGAGTGACGGAGTGCCAGGGGGGTATAATGCAGGGGGAAAAAAATTAGCCAAGCTGCTCACTGTGCAGATCCTGAAGGAGAGCCCAAACTGTGCACAAGCATACCCCTTATATCAAATAGGACCCCTTAGCTACATTGTGTGTCCCCCTCAATAAAGTGTCCAGCACCTTAATCATGGTGGAAACAGGGGTTTAGTCTGCTGTTCATGCATGAAAGGGACAGGAGTAGGACCCCATGAAAAGGTTCTCACCCTCTACCAAATCCACTCCACAGAGAACTATTACCAAGAATCTGCCCAGAGCTGTAACAAACAGGCAGGGGCAGAATTTAGAAGAGTGCCCAATGTGATGCAGCAGGAGGAGGCTAAGGAACTACCTTGCAACACCCCGTGGCTAGCTTCCAACAAGGAGAAGAATAATGCACGAGCAACACTCTCCTTAATTCCATCTTTTCCAGGAACTATCCAATTAAAGAATATAAATTTGAAATTCTTCATAATTTCAGCAGCATCTCTATTGATGCTTTCTCCTTTGACAAGGCAAATAAATACTATGACGGAACAGGAAGTAGGAGGGATTATTATACTCTGGTATAAGTTGTCTTTGCCTCCTCCTGGTGGCCAGGTGACGTAATTCAAACAGTAAGGATCGTGGACTCTCACTACCATTAGAAAGAAATATAACAGCTGCCAGCTCACACAAACACAAGGATTGCAATGAGATATATGTATGTACTGTATTTCTATGCATATGTATATCTGTATTTATATGTGTATATAAATCTGTAAATACATATATACATATAACAGCACATAAACCCTTGGGTGACCAGAAGTGGCCCACTGGCCATAGTCTGGACAGCACTGGAATCAAATAAATACTGTTCCAGGCCTAGGCATACTCCCTCCCTCAAAACTGTTGACTGACTTTGTGGGAGGTTATTATAAGTAGGTCTGATGAAGAGTATATAGGGGTCGATTTATCATGCTGCGGCAGACTGGGGTGCACATACCCGGTCGGACGCGGCCAGGGAGATTGCAATACGCCACATAAATGGTGGTGAAAAGTTAGGGAAGCAGCGGTCTGATGACCGCTGCTTCATAAATATGGACTGCAGGTTCTCATGTGAGAACTTGTAGCCGTAGATGGGCGAAGGGGTTGATAAATTGACCCCATTATACAGTGAACCTGTATTTAGTAAGTCTGAGGAATGAAAGCTGCAATATATATTGGGTATTTGCACACACACACAGTGACACAACAGCAGTGCAGGGTGTTGCTCTTACATTTTATTTATATCCTTCATGCCCAGTAAAACTTTTAAAGCATTATCCTTTCTCTCCTCAAGTCTTTTCTGTGAGTCATTCAGCAATTGTTTCAATGTGAAGGATAAGACCCCAGCTTTGTTATTCTTCAACTTGCCTTGTGTAGTTGTGCAGCACTTCGTCATTATTGATTGTACATCAGTTGTAGAAAATGTGTAGTACGTTGATACCCTAAAGAAATTTAGTATTTCCTTACAGATTCTTGATTTGTGTATAAAAATGGAAAACTTTTTATATTATTCTAGGCTAAAAGTAAAAGATAATTCTATAGGCATACACAGTTCCCTTGTGGAGTACAGTTTGGCAGTATATTCATGATGCACTTTAGTTAGTAAACAGACAAATATAATATGAGATTATAAAGAAACATAAAATTACTATGGGTCAGATTACAAGTGTAGAGCAAAATATCGTTATTTAAACTCCACTTAGTAATACCAGTGCACGCAAATGTGCGCTGGTATTACAAGTTAGGTGCAATGCGAATGCGACCTCGCGTTCACATTGCACGGAAGCTTAGCGTTCACGAGAGCGCGCTTCCATATACCCCAATAGGAGCCTTGTTCTCATACTGTGATACATGGCATGAGAACCTATTACATCAAAGGGGTTAAGTTGCGCAGCGATGGGCAGCAGATTTAAATATATATGAATATATAGATATATATTTATGTGTTTACTAGTGTTAAAGTCTGTGTACATGGGCCAAAATGTCCCCCTCCAAGATCCTTTGCCTAGCCTTTATCCCCCCTCCACTCTAGGATCCCACTCTACCTTCTCTTCCCTCCTTTCCCCTTACCTGCCGCTCTTAGCATACATTTTTTTTCTTTAGTGTAGTGGTCCCAACTATTCCCTCCCGGCCCCTCCAGCAATGGGCTGCCCACCCGCCTCTCTCCTAACCATCCCATGCCACCAACAATCGGCACCACCTCTGCCTGATGCAGAAAAGGACTTCGGTACCTCTGCAAGACTGTTTCTGCACTGTCCCACTCGTGGGGCATGCAGAAATAGCGCAATCTCGCTACTTTTAGTGAGATGATGGCAGAGGTCCTTAAAGGGACATTATACACTTTTTCTTTGCATAAATGTTTTGTAGATGATCTATTTATATAGCCCATAAAGTTTTTTGTTTTATTAAATTGTTTTGCTTATTTTTAAATAACATTGCTCTAATTTTCAGACTCCTAACCAAGCCCCAAAGCTTTATGAGAATACCGTCAGCTACCTTTGTGTAAAGGGTCTTTTCATATGCAAGAGAAGGGGGAGGGGGAGTGTCTTATTTCCCACTTGTAGTGGGTTTTCCAGCTACCTTTTCAACAGAGCGAAAATGAGAGCGTCTAAGTAAGTTTTTAAACAGTTTTATACTGGACTTTTATATCAGTATCTGTGCATCTTATTCTTTATAGTAGTGTCTATTACATGCTGTTATATGAAAATTAGTGTATACTGTCCCTTTAAGGGCTTAATGGCCAGCTCCGTTCTCACGCAGTCTCTACTGTGCATCGGCGCTGGTCGTTAAGGGGTTAAGACCAGGTATGTTTGTCTCACGCAGCCTCTACTGCGCATGACTGCGTCAGGCAAACATACTTGGCCTTTTGATATTATAGATATGTGTATATACACATATTAAAACATAAATATATATAAATATATATATATATATATATATATATATATATATATATATATATATATATATATATATAAGCATATACATATATATTTACAGGAAACAAACAGTTCCCCATAGACCGCAATGTAAAGGCACGTTTTAGTGCCGTTCTTTTTTCTAACACCCTACACACGCCAAATTTAACCCCTAAAAACTGCTTTGTGCAGTTGCACTTTTCTAAAATTAACAAGATATCTGATCTCTGGTTAATTTTCAGAGCGTTTATTGCTCACTTGTAATGGCTGGTTATTTATTGCGTGCCTGTAAACGGGCAAATTTGCCCGTTTACAGGAACGCAAAAAATTAGCGCTCCACTTGTAATCTAGCTCTATGTTATCTAACAAACTGTCGGCTAGATTACGAGTTGTGCATTAGGGTTAAAAAAGCAGTGTTGGCCGGTCCAACGCTGCTTTTTAACGCCTGCTGGTATTACGAGTCTTGAAGATACAGGTGTACCGCTCACTTTTTTGGCCAGACTCGGAAATACCGCAAATCCACTTACGTCAATTGCGTATCCTCTTTTTTCAATGGGACTTGCATAGTGCCGGTATTACGAGTCTAACCAAAAGTGAGCGGTAGACCCTCTCCTGTCAAGCCTGGTACCACATTTTAAAGTCAGTAGTTAAGAGTTTTACACTACAACGCCGTAGCATAAAACTCTTAACTAAAGTGCTAAAAAGTATCGCTGCCACTATAATAAATATATTAACCCCTAAACCGCCGCACTCCCGCATCGGAAACACTATTTAAATATTAAAATAATAAATCCCAGCAAATGAGTCTTAACAATAAATGTCTTTATTATTATGCATTCACCAAACCAAAGCAAAATAGCTTGAATTATTAATTAGAAGAGTTTGAATGTACAACCATTCACTTTCACACAAACCCCAACCACCATATGGGTCCGCTTAATTGAGCTAAAAAAGATATTCACACTGGATCATACAAACACACATTGTTCACATTTCAAAAAATCAAAAAAAGTAAAAAAAATTAGCTTTACACCCCCCAGGCGTCCCAAGGGGGTGATGACCGGCACCACCTGCATAACAAATCCTGTGCATGAGCATATTTAGTTTCTAGGATTGGTTGAATAATATTAGATAGTGCTGTCACTTGTTATTATTATTTAAATATTATTAACCCCTAATCTGACAGCCCTAACATCGCCAACACCTACCTACATTTATTAACCCCTAATCTGCCACCCCCAACGTCGCCGCCATGATAATAAAGTTTTTAACCCCTAAACCTAAGTCTAACCCTAACCTCCCCTAACTTAAATATAATTTAAATAAATCTAAATAAAATTACTACAATTCACTAAATTATTCCTATTTAAAACTAAATACTTACCTGTAAAATAAACCCTAAGATAGCTACAATATAACTAATAGTTACATTGTATCTAGCTTAGGTTTTAATTTTATTTTACAGGCAACTTTGTATTTCTTTTAACTAGGTAAAATAGTTATTAAAAGTTATTAACTATTTAATAACTACAGAGTTAAAATAAAGACAAATTTACCTGTGAAACCTAACCTAAGTTACAATTACACCTAACACTACACTACAATTAAATTAATTACCTAAACTAAATACAATTAATTACAATTTAAAAAAAATGATCTAAAGTGCGAAACCCCCCCCCACTAAATTACAGAAAATAATAAACAAATTTCAAGATTTTTAAACTAATTACACCTAATCTAATCCCCCTAACAAAATAAAAAAGCCCCCCCAAAATAAAAAAAGCCCTACCCTACACTAAATTACAAATAGCTCTTAAAATGGCCTTTTGCCCCAAAGTAATCAGCTCTTTTACCTGTAAAAAAAATTACAATCTCCCCCAACATTAAAACCCACCACCCACACAACCAACCCTACTCTAAAACCCACCCAATACCCCCTTAAAAACCCTAACACTAACCCCTTGAAGATCAACTTACCATGAGAAGTCTTCACCCAACCGGGCCGAAGTCCTCAACAAAGCTGGCAGAAGTGGTCCTCCAGACGGGCAGAAGTGGTCCTCCAGATGGGCAGAAGTCTTCATCCAGACGGCATCTTCTATCTTCATCCGGCGTGGAGCGGATCCATCTTCAAGACATCTGATGCGGAGGATCCTCTTCGTCCGGTGTCTTCTTCATCAATGACGGTTCCTTTAAGTGATGTCATCCAAGATGGCGTCCCTTCAATTCCGATTGGCTGATAGAATTCTATCAGCCAATCGGAATTAAGGTAGGAAAAATCCTATTGGCTGATGCAATCAGTCAATAGGATTGAGCTTGCATTCTATTGGCTGATTGGAACAGCCAATAGAATGCAAGCTCAATCCTATTGACTGATTGAATCGATATTTAGTTAAGAAGAAGGTTTAGGGGTTAATAACTTTATTATAGTGTTGGTGATGTTGTGGGCGGCAGATTAGGGGTTAATAAATGTAGTTAGGTTGCGGTGACATTGGGGCGGCAGATTAGGGGTTAATAAATATAATGTAGGGTTTGGCGATGTTGAGGGCAGCAGATTAGGGGTTCATAACTATAATGTAGGTGGCGGCGGTGTCCTGAGTGGCAGATTAGGGGTTAATAATATAATGCAGGTGTCAGCGATGTCGGGGGCGGCAGATTAGGGGTTAATAAGTGTAAG
The DNA here is from genome assembly GCF_027579735.1 of Bombina bombina. Lineage (NCBI taxonomy): Eukaryota > Metazoa > Chordata > Amphibia > Anura > Bombinatoridae > Bombina > Bombina bombina. The sequence goes on from NC_069501.1 coordinate 226,692,128, forward strand.
ATTTGGGGTGTTTAGACTCGGGGTTCATGTTAGGGTGTTTGGTGTTGACATAACTTTTATTTCCCCATAGGAATCAATGGGGCTGCGTTAGGAGCTTTACGCTGCTTTTTTGCAGGTGTTAGGTTTTTTCAGCTGGCTCTCCCCCATTGATTCCTATGGGGAAATCATGCACGAGCACGTTTTAGCAGCTCACCGCTAACATAAGCAGTGCTGACATTGAGGTGAGATGTGGAGCTAAATTTTTCTCTTTGCTCACTTTTTTGCAGTTAACGCCCGGTTTCTAAAAACCCGTATTACCAGCGCTGTCTGTAAGTGAGCAGTGAGCATAAACTGATCGTTAGCACCGCACAGCCTCTAACGCAAAATTCATAATCTAGGTTTGTGCTTTTTAACTGCATTTTGTTTTTAATTAATTTGTGCTTTAAAACCGACTTACTCATAACGCTATCATGTCAACAACAGTAAAGAATGATAATTAACTTGCATTTGTTATTTTTGCCCAGTGAATATTTAGATACAAGCATTAGCTTAGTTCATAAATGTGGGAATACTATAAATGCCCTGCATTAAAAAGCCAAAGTCGTCTGTAAATTGTGAGTTTACTGTTGTAAGAATGTACACGAGCTTTGCTCAGACTTACCAACTTGCAAGAGCATGTGCACGCCTATACACAGTTTACATGAGTATTCTTTTAGAATGCAGGTGTTAGGGATTTATACACATTCCAACTGCATAAACTAAATATCACCCATTTTCAGTAAACAATAGACGTGCGTTTCGTTTCAAATCGAAATTCAGATGAATTTGTCAATTTCAGAGCTTCGGATCGATTTTAATTTCTGAATTACCCTAGCAATGAAACTTAACTAATCCGAATGCATTTGTAATGAATAAATCCGAATTAGTTTACATATTTGTTACATTCGAATGGCCATGAACTAATCACAATTACACTAGTATTGTACAGTATATTAGGTTATATCACTCTGCTAGCTCTGTGCAGGGCACATTATGTAGCTGATACCTGTGAGGTTGGTACTGAGGTGGGATGTGCTGTGTATTACAGTAGTATTATGTACTGTATATTAGGTTATATACCTCTGTAAAGCTCTGTGCATATTGTGTAGCTGGTACCTGTGAGGTTGGTACTGAGGTGGAATGTGCTGTGTATTACACTATTATGTACTGTATATTAGGTTATATACCTCTGCTAGCTCTGTGCATATTGTGTAGCTGGTACCAGTGAGGTTGGTAGTTATGTTGATTCAGATGGGTTACACCTAATATACAGTACATAATACTAGTGTAATACACAGCACATTCCACCTAAAACATACCGAACTTCCAAATTTAAAAATTTAATCCGAACCAAATACATCTGAATACATCCGAATTTATTCAAATCCGAAACGAATACATTCAAATGTATCCGAATTCGATTTGATCAAAAACGAAGTTCGAAAAAATCCGAATTGGTCCGAAACGAACCGAAACAATTTTTTCCGCCGCACACAAGTCTAGTAAACAACTGGTAGTCTAACTTCAATTCAAAGAAAAATGTGTAAAGTGTGTTAAATGTATTAAGTGACAATATCACTTAAAGGGACAGTAAACACCTTGATATTTTTAAATATAATACATTTTAAATATGCATAATGAAACAACTTTGTAATATATTTTCATTATTTCTTTTGTCCCCTTTTCATGCAATTTAGTTCTGAAAATTGCTCAATTTGTATTCTCAGATATGCAGATATGCACCCTTTGACTTGTGAATGCTACCTCTGCTACATATCTGTCCCTAATTGACTTTATCAGATGATAACTTCAAAGTAATGCACTTTATACTAAATGTATGACAGTGACTAACCTTGTTGTTTGCAGACTAAAGCCTAGATTGGCTCTTCCAAATAACTCAAATGGTGAGTGTAGATTTTAGCTATTTAAGAATAACTGCAATAAAAGGATGTTAATTTGTTTTAAAAACACTAACCAACACAAGAGAAATGTCTTGTAATTACAAGGTGTTTATTATCCCTTTAATATCACTTAATAACAAGTCTACCAAATACTAATAAAAGGACTATAAACTTAATGAAATACTGCAGTATTACAGGTCCCTGACAGCAACATGCAGCAACAATAAAGCAATGTTACAAACAAATCTGCATGGGCTCCACTTGCATGAACTGCGTGCGAATACACTAGATGGTATGGACACTTTATGCACTGTGCACCCATGCAAATGTATCTGGTACATGTATGGACCCCTGATTAAACCAATCACAAGAGCTGATTGCTAAGTTCACCGCATACACTGTTCCCTTGTATCTGGTACATGTATGGACCCCTGATTAAACCAATCACAAGAGCTGATTGCTAAGTTCACCGCATACACTGTTCCCTTGTATCTGGTACATGTATGGGCCCCTGATTAAACCAATCACAAGAGCTGATTGCTAAGTTCACCGCATACACTGTTCCCTTGAGCCCTGCTGTGAATAAAGTAAACAAAGGATAAAGTCACCTTTTTATTTAATTGAGCTTAGATTGCTTAGTGCCTTGCAATAGACACTGGGGCTGTACAGCCTGAGCATACTATTGGCTTCTATAAACTCATTAAAGTATGTCAGTTTAAATGGACACGCTTTCTCAGTTTACTTCTGTGCATTTTTTGCTACTAAGCAACATTAAAAGTCTGCTTTTGTGCTATTATTAATGTGCGTGCCAAGTGGTATCAGTGCGCTTACACGGGAACTGATTGGTAGCTATCCCATATACACTGTGGTCCATAGCTAACTGTAAAAGACCATTTTTCAGAGCAAAGTACCTTGAAATAGTAAACAATTGACTTGCATATGGCTCTTTAAGTCAGGACAAACTGTTCTTAGTTTGGTTTTCGTCTTTATTTTCTTTCCTAGTATATCCCCTGTAATCGTTTAATCTTACCAGTAAGGATTACAAACAAAAGCTAAGCTGCTCGAAAGACTAGTTGTCCTATAATATGTCTGGAACTGTGCCCTCCAGGCTGTAAACGCATTACCATAAACTACTATGTTATTGCAACCTGCAGAGACAGGTCAACAGCGCTATCGTTTCATGAAGAAAATTCATATGTAAAGAGAATAAGAACATTGCTGTAGTATATCCACACTGTTCTCATGTACAACAGGTTTTATAAGGCAGTGAGAGATTTAACAAATGGCCCTGAGCTACACAACCCAGTCTGTCAGAGGATTGGTGACCCAAGTAGACACTGAATCTGGTTTATTCAAGACCAAGGTGGCATTTTAGCCTATGTGTAATCATGTAATGTAAAGACCACCTATAATATTATTCATTTTTATCTAACAATAATAAAAAAGAGTCCTTCTGGCTTTGTAAGATCTAACTAGATGCTAATGATTGGTGACAATATCGCCTTGAAACATACAAGAGTGCTTTTTAACCAGTGTTACAGTTGGCAGCCAGAGAACTTGTTTGATGTATAATGAGAGACAGGCAAGCATGATGCAGGAGCTGGGTGAGCTGTCTTGTGTTGTTCTAATCAACAAAGCTTCTTTCCTCTTCCTTTCCATATGACTCTTGACAGTGTGCCTCCGTGCGAAAGGGAACATCGGGGAAAAGCAGTGAATAGCAAGGGAACACTATGATTATTTAGCTCAGTAAATGAAGGGTAACCGCTTTGCATTTGAGCAGCCAAGGGTTGTTAAAATGTGGAATGCTGCAGGAATGTATAAGTAAGGCCATGTCTGCACAGTTTAGGTGTAGATACAAATCATTTGCATTTCATACGAGTGTACACTAGGGGCTTTAAAAATTCTGTCTTGATGAATTTTAAATATATCTATTCAAAAGTATCCTCAACTGAAGCATGCTCACTTAGTGCTTGATTCTTTAAAGCTCTTTGCTCGCACAGGATTATCTAAGAGATCCATCAGTACTAAGAGATACTTCACAGGATTCTAGTAAAGCAAATTTCAGCTTGAAAGCTGCATATCTTGCTAAAGGGCTGCGTTTTCTGAATGTGAAAGAGAGACACATCTATTGTAATATATTTCTCAATAAAATAGGCTGAACAAGTGCATTGATAATTTTTTGATAATCATAATTAAAGGCACATAAAAGTGCAAGGAGAAAATGTACTGTTGCTTGAATATAAGAATTTATGTGACCCCTGCCAAGGAATTAGACACATAGCTTAAAGGGCCATTAAACCCAAAATTTCTCTTTAATGATTCAGATAGAGAATACAATTTTAAACAGCATTCCAATTTACTTCTATTATATAATTTGCTGCAATCTTTAGATATCCTTTGTTAAAGAAATAGCAATGCACATTGGTGAGCCAATCACATGAGGCATCTATGTGCAACCACCAATCAGAAGCTACTGAGCCTATCTAGAAATGCTTTTCAGGAAAGAATATCAAGAACATTAAGCAAATTAGATAATAGAAGTAAATTAGAAAGTTGTTTAAAATGGTATTCTCTATCTGAATCATGAAAGAAAAAAATGTAGGTTTAATGTCCCTTTAAGTCAGCTCCATAGTAGCAATGCAGTTAAAGACTGTATAAGATTGCATCTAGTGAGCCATTGACCAGAGACATATGGGTGTAGTCACCAATCACCAGCTAGGTCCCAAATAGTTCCATAGTTGCCAACAGTCCCTGATTTCCAGGGACAGTTCCTGGATTTGGTTGTATGTCCCTTTATTTTTTTTTTTGTCCCTGTAAATTTCCCCTCCAGGAGATTTGGAGGGCTGCAGCTGAGCTGGGGCAAGTTGATGGGGAGGAGTTACCAGTAGCAATTAGCGCTCAGAAAATTAACCAGAGATCAGATCTCTTGTTTATTATCTAAAAGTCCTCAAATTTTAATATAGTAATCTTTATAAAAAAAATAAAAATGGTAGCATTTTATTTTTTAATAAAGTAACTGCAAAAAATGGTTATAAGGGACTAAAAGGGGTGGCTGAGGGGTGTTAGAAAATTAATGGCACTAAAAAATGCCTTTACATAGCGTTATATAAGAACTGTGGGTTCCCTGTAAATATATATGTATATGAATATATAAATATATATTTATTTGTTAATATATGTATATACACATATTAACACTTACATATACTTGTTTATATATTCATATACATATATATTTACAATTGCTGCCCATTGCTGCACGACTTACCCCCTTCGCTGCACTAGTTCTCTTGCCATGTCTGACGCATTGCACCTCCCATGTAATACCAGCACATTTGCATGCGCTGGCATTACTCAGCTAAGCACAAATATCACTTCCGCGTAAGCAATATTTTGCGTTCAACTCATAATCAGGCCCATAGTGTATTATTTAAATATAATTAACTACTACTGGAATATTGTTATTATTATTGAATGGGTTTGCATATTATTTGTCCGCCTAATTTTGATGCTATGTTGTAACAATAACCATATGCCCAGAATATGTTCCAGAGACTGTTATTGTCAGCATTATGGGGTAGGTGTAAGAGCTTGGTGCTGTAATCTGTATAATAAACTACGGATAAGAAAAATTATACTATTACTATCAAATGGGTCTGTTTTGATCGCAGAACTGAGTGGGCAGAGCAATTGAACTGTAGGTTGTCAATGCTCTGGTAACCTGCTTGCTTGCTCTGCTGCACAGTGTCCCAGGAAACATTTTTTAAATGTTGGCAACTATGTAGTTCATTGCCTGAACTTACCTAAGCATGATTTTCAACAAATTATACCGAGAGAAAGTAAATAAAAGTCTCTTAAATGACATTCTATATGCGATCAAGAAAGTTTAATTTTGACTTTCCTGTCACTTTAAAGGGACACTAAAATCAAAATTAAACTTTCATGATTCAGATAGAGCATGCAATTTTAAGAGACTTTACAGTTTACATTTGTTTTAAGTGCACATTTTCTGAGGCACCAGCTCCTACTGAGCATGTGCATAAGTTCACAGTGTATACGTATACTAGTCTGTGATTTGCTGATGGCTGCCACATGATAAAGTGGGCTGGCAAATAAGGAGGAAAAAATAAACCTGTCATAAAAAATCTACTGCTTATTTGAAGTGTTATTGCATAGTCTTTTTATTGTGCACATGTTACTTATACAATTCTACCATTTTTAATGGTCCTTTAATGTGCAATGTAATTTTGAAATACAAATTTAAAATTGTACTAAAAAGTTAAAAATTCCCAGCATCTCCAAGGTAAAATTAATCTCACAGCTTCAGTGACTGTGTTAAACAGACATTCATTATATATGTCTGAAGTTCTCTCCCAGCTTTCAAAATATGCTCTAAGTATTTTACCCCGGGAGGACTTGCTGTTGTATCTCATGAAATGTACACTGGCAAGTTGGTCATAAAATCACGCAATGCACTTACTTCAAGGTTAGAAAAAGACATGTATGTTAAACTAGAAGTAAATACAAGTTAAAGTACACTTAAAGCACCATAATTTGATTTGTATTTCAGGTGGTCCCTATAACATTATTTTGTTTGTTACCTTCTACAGTAGGCAGGATGCTATTCACCAGGACTCCCATGTTTCCCTCTTATTTAGATAGTAAGTAAGTAAAGCCTGCCCCTGCAAGGGTTAATGGGATGATATCATCATGATGACATTTTTGAGAATCAGGCCCTTATTTTCTAGGACAGTGCTTGGTAGCCAATAACACTAAGAGGTTCACATTTGTAGTCACACAGCCTCAGAAAGACAAAAAAGCAAAACAGTACATGTTGTATCCTGAATAAAAGGTTTAAAATCCACCTGAGATATTGGATTAATTGGTAAAAATGCAATAGAAAGCAAATACAAATGTCAAGTTGTATAAAACAGAAATACTGATAATATTCCATAGTGTGCATTAATTTGCATATCTAGCGATGTAACAGAAAGTGTTGCCACAGAAACATTTCTACTGTATATAAATTGGTTCCTCCCACTTTTTATTTATGTTTGAATTTTTTCTAAATTATTATTTTGCATAACATATTTTTCTAACCTATTGCATAATATGTTTGAGGCTAACATGATCCAATCTAAACTTTTTTTTATTGGGAAACCTCTGTACTGGCAGTGGCAATATGCTTTTGTTTAAATACTGTGTTAAATCTTACTCTTTATATTTTAAAATCCAATAAACAGTTGCACTGTGAAAAGTACAATAAATCAGTGTTATCGGTTTTTCATTGTTAAATTATCTGAATTTAGAAAGTACAGACATTCTTTAAATAGAAACTGAATCTACTTTTTTTGTAGTTATTTACCTACATCATTAACTTTTTAGTGATTTTTAATGTGACATAGCAACATCACCTGTTAAATATGACGAACGTATGCTTAATGCAGATTTCTGAGCCTGCATTATCACAAAGGAACATATTTTTTTTATCTATACTTGATCTTGAGAACAGACCCCAAATGGTGTGCCAGACTCCAATCCACAGGTGAAATCTTAGAGCGTAGGCTCTAGAATTATTACAACATATTGGTCTCTTTAATATTGTGTGATATTAACTTTATCAAATAAGCAGTCATACTTGGTACCAGTGTAGACATCCATAAGAAAAGCATAGGGGCCCCATTTATTAAGCTGTGTTTAAACCACAGGAATTAAGCCTCTCCACCACCTTGGCCGCGCAAGAGCAGGGGTGGCATTGCACAAGCAGCCACTTGTGCAATGATAAATGTGGGAAGTAGATGCTGCATATTCGCAACAAATTTGAGCAGACAGATTCCAGGGAGTGAGCTTTGGCGGCCCAGCAAATGATAAATGGAGCCTATAATCTGCTGCAGTATCAAATAAAAATCCATATTTCATGTAAGAAAAAAATACTACAATAAAATAATCTAAACGTACAAATTTAAATTTCTAAGGCTTCCATATTGTTTAAACTTTTAATTTGTTATGGTGGTTGAGTTAATATTAACTCTGGCAGAAAACACATTTTGGATTGTACTTCATAGCTCAACCAATGGTAAAAGCCTAAAAATTTCCATGTGCGTAAATCTGTACAAATTCGTTTTAGATTTAAAAAAAAAAGGTTGCTGCCTTCACCAGTTCCGTGTACAACATAATGGGAACTTGAATTGAATGAAGGAGAGAGAGAGAGACATGCAGCATTTTCCCTTAGGGCAGGCAGCGAAAGAGCCGAGGAGGACTCATTCGGTATTCATGGCACCTCTGTCGAGGTGAGAAGGAACATCTCTGAATATGAGGATGCACAGAACACATCCTGACAGCTTGAGACAGCTGCAGAGGGGAGAAGGGAGGGGGACACCGAGTGGGGAAGATAGGTACAAATAAAGCCAAGTCACAAATGAAACATACAGAGCAAATTTGGTGAGCATAAAGACAAAGAAATCTGGGTGGGTGTTAGGAACTTAATGAAGGGAGGCAGCGGCATTGCATGCAGAGTAAGCTGGATGAACAAAGAAAAACTGTGAAGGTTTAAAAAACAGATGAGGATTGAGGTAATTCTATAAAACCATCATGAAAGGAACTTTGTAGGCAACCTTTTTATTATTCATATATAAGAGTGGTGTTTAAATGTGTGAAATTATTAATGGACAAAAAACTGTTAAAACTGAAATAGCAACTAACAGGAAATGAATATGCACAACTGATACCTGTGTGTCATTTGCTGCTTACTTGTTAATAGGGACAACTCCATGATCTGTATTGGCTGAAAGAAACACACCTCTTAAGGCCGACAAAAAAACTGCTTGTAATATAGTGTAAAATACTTACCCAATAAACAAACAAAAAATGAGCATAACATAACTATAAACTATTTTTGTAGTCACCATGATTTATGAATTATATTATCAAGAATATCAATGATATGCAAATGTGAAACCTGAAGTCATGTGCTACAGACACTGTGGTAAGATTTTGCAGAGCTTAGTTATCTTCTCTGTTCTCTTATGATCCTTCACAGAACCGTGAAGAACTTTTCTAATTTAGAAGACAGGAGGTCACACGTCACTCCCCTGTCCTCTTAATAGAGGTCACCTGCTGAGAAGCTGTAAAATATGTAAAAGTCAAGATGCTAACAGACTATTTACTTCTGCTTTACGGCTGCCTTGTTTCTCTGCGCTCTTTCTGATGTGCAAGAAGGGAGTTACAGCCAGAGATAAAAGACATGAGTGATGGTTCCTGATTTATTATGATCTGTTTAATTGCATCCTGAAATGACTGGATGCTTTTGCACACATGGGGCGAGATTACATATGCGGTGCAAGCTTCAGCGCCACTGCTGAAACCTGCGCCGCCCATAATTTCACCTCACACATCGAGGTATCACATATACGGCGCTGGCAGTTCATAAAGTGCCATAAGTCGGATAAACTAGCGATGTCCAGAAATGTGCGTAAATACAAATTTCTGGAGTCGCCAGTGACTTACGGCTCTTTAGAAACTGCCGGCGCCTAAGAAAATGAAAATAAATATCAAATCTCCCGTAAAAGTCTAACCCGCCTCCCAAAAATAAGCCCAACACGTAAAACCCCTATATCCGCCATCAAACCCACATCGGAACTAATAATAAAAGTATTAACCCCTAAAACGACAACACCCACAACGCAATATGCCTAATTAAACTATTAACCCCTAATCTGCCATTCACATACATCGCGATCTACCTAATAAAAGTATTAACCCCAAAATCCGCAAACCCCAACATCGCAAACTACCTAATACATGTATTATATCCGCCATTCACCCACATCGCAATGTCCCTATTAAAACTATTAACCCCTAATCTGCCATTAACCCACATTGCAAAGTACCTATTAAAACTATTAACCCCTAATCCACCATTAACCCACATCCCAACAAACCTTATAAAACTATTAAACCCCTAAACTGCCAAACCCACACAACGCAATATTCATAATAAAACTATTAACCCCTAATCCGCCAAACCCCCACAACGCAAGTACCCTGATTAACCTATTAACCCCTAATTCGCCAAACCCTCACAATGCAAATAACTAAATTACTAAGCCCCCAACCTAACACCCCCTAAATTAACCCCAATTACCTAAATTAAAAAATACTAAGTTACAATTAAAATAAAAAAGTTAACATTAATTAAAAATAAAAAAAACGTAAGATTAAACTAATCTAAAATTATAAAAAATAAAGAAAGTTTCGCATTACATAAAATAATAAACCAAATTATCAAAAATAAAAAAATTAAACTTAATCCCTATGAAAAAAAAAAATCCCCCCCAAGCACCTGCTTGGTTCTGGATGAAGAAGGAAGTGGTTCCCGGTTGGAAGAAGACTTCACTATCGCCTGAAACAGGACCTTCATCTGCCGGATTTCAGCAACGGTGAGTACCTATTTGGGGGTTAGATTTAGGAATTGTTTTATTTATTTATTTTATTTTTTTTTAGATTAGGGATTTATTGGGCACTCTTAAAAGAGCTGAATGCCCTTTTAAGGACAGTAAAAGAGCTGAATGCCCTTTTAAGGACGGTAAAAGAGCTGAATGCCCTTTTAAGGGCAATACCCATACAAATGCCCTTTTAGGGGCAATAAGTAGTTTAGGATTTTTTAGTGTTAGATTTTTTATTTTGGGGGGTGGGGTTTTTTACTGTTAGATGGGTGATTTAGTGTTTTTTTTTAAGGTTAAAGAGCTTTTTAACTTAGAGCAATGCCCTACAAAAAGTATTTTTAAGGGCTATTTGTAGTTTAGCATTAGATTAGGGGGTGTTTTTATTTTGGTGCATCTTTTTATTTTCATAGGGATTAGGTTTAATTTTTAATAATTTGGTTTATTATTTTATGTAATGTTAGATTTTTTTATTTTTTGTAATCTTAGATTAGTTTTTTTATTTTTAAGTAATGTTAGCTTTTTTATTTTAATTGTAATTTAGTATTTTTTAATTTAGGTAATTGGGGTTTATTTAGTGGCTGTTAGGTTAGGGGGCTTAGTAATTTAGTTATTTGCATTGTGGGGGTTTGGCGGATTAGGGGTTAATAGATTTATTAGGATTATTATTGCGTTGTGTGGGTTTGGCGGATTAGGGATTAATAGTTTTATTAGGTTTATTGCGCTGTGGGTTAATGGCGGATTAGGGGTTGATAGTTTTATTAGGTTTATTGCATTCTGGGTTAATAGCGTATTAGGGATTAATAGTTTTATTAGGTTTATTGCGATGTGGGTTAATGGCGGATTATGGGTTAATACATTTATTAGGTTTATTGCGATGTGGGTTAATGGCGGATTAGGGGTTAATATACTTTATTAGTTATTGCGGTGGGGGATAGCGGTTGACAGGTAGATATATATTGTGCATGCGTTAGGTGTTAGTTTATATTTTCAGGCAGTTACGGGAGTTACAGGGATTTTTGGCGTAAGGCTTGCTGCGCCTGCCTATGTGTGGCGAGGTGAAAATTAAGTAAAATTTCTCCATTTTCGCTGTGTAAGTCCTTGCGCTGAATATGTGATACCGATTTGCGCCGCTGTTCTATGTAAGCTTATGGGTGTAAAAATTGTGGGCGACGGGTGAAATATACGCGCCGTATTTATATGCGGCGCCATATATGTCATACCAAAACCGCGTAAAAACCGGCATGCTGCATATGTAATCTTGCCCATGATGGTGAGCTGGTATTCATGTTTGCTTTTCTATCTTAAGAAGTATTGGTAGATAGGTTATATATATTAAGGAACAATGTACAGTTGAGTTGCTTATATATTGGAATTGCTCCCTTGATATCTATGTTCATTTAAGCAAATTCTGACAAAATTACTATAGCAACTAATGTAGCCATTATGTCTGCAATAACAATCAAATATATGCCAGTCAATTGCATATTTATGAATATCACTTTGCATATTTGATTTATTTGTAAGTACATCAATTCCATGCTGACATCTATTACTAACTATACTTTTAGGAGCCCATGAAAATGTATTAATTTCTTTTTTCAGTAGAAAAAAAATCCCCTTACTAAATAAATAACTCACCAGTGAAATGACTTATGCCTCCTGAAGTTATAAAGCTCTGCTTCAGGGGGGAGTTTCTGAATGTCTGTTCTTTTATAGTTTGTCTCAGCCTTCCTCCTTTTAACAATGTATGCAGTGATCAAAAGATCCAAATGAGGAGCACCAGGCGATGTCGGATAAAATAAAACTTAACTTTTATTCCAGCACTGTGGCTTACATTAAAACATATCACTTGTACAACATATAAAAAGATAGCGTAGCATTCTCTCGCTTACGCGTTTCGGCAATAGCCGTAGTCATAGCATGAGAACTTCACATATACCACACTCTTTTAAAATCCCCAACTCTTTCTGATTGGATCATTAAAAGTTACCTGCTAGCTATCTGATTGGTTGTTCGTTGTAAACTGTGAAACCCTCCTAAGTGTAATGAACAGGTGTGTGTTCTGTCCGAGAGGTGTGTTTATAGAATATCCTTATTGTCTTATGTTCTTTGTATCAAATGTCAAAAACATATTAATTGATTGATTAGTTTATTTATTTATTAGTTAGACTCTTGTCCGTACAGCTTCAATCCTATTTTTCCTTTCCTATCTGTATTTGTAATAGAAAACTGAGCTCAATACTTTGTTATTGTTGCCATTTAGTTTCTGTTGTTCCAATCTGATTTATATGGACTTTACAATGTAAACTATTTGTATATATATACCTTGATCTCATGTACACTTTAGCTCTCTATTAATATCCATGTCTATAAACATTGCATTCGAATCAAAATGTGGGCTGAAGTGTCTCTGTGACTTGCCCTCACGTCGAATACTTATTTGGACTTTATCCATTTCAAATGTTTAGTTATGTTGTTAGTTCTGTCGTTATAATCACTTATATTTGTACTTTGCATTACATTTAATTACATTTGTCTGAGTCAAACATGAGAGTGTGTTAATAGTTTATTTATTTATTTGTTTAGTAATTTATTGGTTATAAGTAATCCTCTCATTTCCTTTTCTTTTTTGTAACAGTTAAACACATAGTTAGAACATCTCATTATTTCATTAGAACTTCTTTAGCAGAAAGGGACTCATCGTTTTATAAACTGTATGTAAATTTTCTAGTTTTCAATTATTAGCGAATTGTAAAAATTTTTTTACGACATAACTAAACATTTGAAATGGATACAGTCCAAATAAGTATTAGACGTGAGGGCAAGTCACAGAAACACTTCAGCCCACATTTTGATTCGAATGCAATGTTTATAGACATGGATATTAATAGAGAGCTAAAGTGCACATGAGATGAAGGTATATATATACAAATAGTTTACATTGTAAAGTCCATATAAATCAGATTGGAACAACAGAAACTAAAAGGCAACAATAACAGAGTATTGAGCTCAATTTTCTATTACAAATACAGATAGGAAAGGAAAAATAGGATTGAAGCTGTACGGACAAGAGTCTAACTAATAAATAAATAAATAAACTAATCAATTAATGAATATTTTTTGACATTTGATACAAAGAACATAAGACAATAAGGATATTCTATAAACACACCTCTCGGACAGAACACACACCTGTTCATTACACTTAGGAGGGTTTCACAGTTTACAACGAACAACCAATCAGGTAGCTAGCAGGTAACTTTTAATGATCCAATCAGAAAGAGTTGGGGATTTTAAAAGAGTGTGGTATATGTGAAGTTCTCATGCTATGACTATGGCTATTGCCGAAACGCATAAGTGAGAGAATGCTACGCTATCTTTTTATATGTTGTACAAGTGATATGTTTTAATGTAAGCCGCAGTGCTGGAATAAAAGTTAAGTTTTATTTTATCCAATATCACCTGGTGCTCCTCATTTGGATCTTTTGATCTCTGCATACATTGTTACAAGTCTGGGTTTCGGAGTGAGCACAGGTTACAGGAAACAAGTCAGACCCTGGGTGAGAGAGAGGATTTCCCACAAGTTACAGAGGCGCAAGCAAGCAAGAGCAAACCGGATGAAAAAACGTTTGGAGAAAGAGGAGTCACAGCCGTTACTGCATTGATCGAGGAGGGAGCCTGTATCTAACAAAGGTACAGAAAACCGAAATTTGGAAGGGAGGCTCCTGTGGACCGACAAGCAGACAATATGCTGAGTGACTTAACAACACAAGTGCCGCCGAGAGCGAGTAAGATACAAACATACATAACAAGACTGCTGATTGCTGCAACAACAAATTGACACTCTGTACTAGAGACATTTTACACAATTTGTAACGTATACTGCATAAATTGAGAATGGCATTTTTGAAAAGTGCAAATATATTGGGAAATCCTTAACCACAGGTTTTATAATAATAGAGAGATAAAGTTATTTTGGTGCTTGGACCTGGCAGACCTAGCTCCCACCCTGACTTCCCTTTAGCGACTCCAGTAATCAGCCATAAGTGCCAACTGAATGATGGCGGATAGGAGGTCCACCTACTCTAAGCGCAGTTTACTTCTCACAATAAGTGCAAGCAACCCACTTCCTGTACTAGAGTTGTCATTCCTAAGGCCCTGGAACAGTTGTTCCCCAATTATACCACTGCCTATCCTCATATGTAACACATAGTGCTCCTTTTCTTTGCAACCAGCTAGTTTCTGTACTCACTGTGATGTTCCAGTGTTATAAGTGGCATGTCTAGGGGTCCTAGACGGCGCTAATAACCCTCAATCATTAACCCCCCCCCCCCCCAATTCTTAGTTGTCAACAGTAATAACACCTTTGTATTTGTTTTTTGCTCTACTCAATACAGGGAGTGCAGAATTATTACTCAAATGAGTATTTTGACCACATCATCCTCTTTATGCATGTTGTCTTACTCCAAGCTGTATAGGCTTGAAAGCCTACTACCAATTAAGCATATTAGGTGATGTGCATCTCTGTAATGAGAAGGGGTGTGGTCTTATGACATCAACACCCTATATCAGGTGTGCATAATTATTAGGCAACTTCCTTTCCTTTGGCAAAATGGGTCAAAAGAAGGACTTGACAGGCTCAGAAAAGTCAAAAATAGTGAGATATCTTGCAGAGGGATGCAGCACTCTTAAAATTGCAAAGCTTCTGAAGCGTGATCATCGAACAATCAAGCGTTTCATTCAAAATAGTCAACAGGGTCACAAGAAGCGTGTGGAAAAACCAAGGCGCAAAATAACTGCCCATGAACTGAGAAAAGTCAAGTGTGCAGCTGCCAAGGTGCCACTTGCCACCAGTTTGGCTATATTTCAGAGCTGCAACATCACTGGAGTGCCCAAAAGCACAAGGTGTGCAATACTCAGAGACATGGCCAAGGTAAGAAAGGCTGAAAGACGACCACCACTGAACAAGACACACAAGCTGAAACGTCAAGACTGGGCCAAGAAATATCTCAAGACTGATTTTTCTAAGATTTTATGGACTGATGAAATGAGAGTGAGTCTTGATGGGCCAGATGGATGGGCCCGTGGCTGGATTGGTAAAGGGCAGAGAGCTCCAGTCCGACTCAGACGCCAGCAAGGTGGAGGTGGAGTACTGGTTTGGGCTGGTATCATCAAAGATGAGCTTGTGGGGCCTTTTCGGGTTGAGGATGGAGTCAAGCTCAACTCCCAGTCCTACTGCTAGTTTCTGGAAGACACCTTCTTCAAGCAGTGGTACAGGAAGAAGTCTGCATCCTTCAAGAAAAACATGATTTTCATGCAGGACAATGCTCCATCACACGCGTCCAAGTACTCCCCAGCGTGGCTGGCAAGAAAGGGTATAAAAGAAGAAAATCTAATGACATGGCCTCCTTGTTCACCTGATCTGAACCCCATTGAGAACCTGTGGTCCATCATCAAATGTGAGATTTACAAGGAGGGAAAACAGTACACCTCTCTGAACAGTGTCTGGGAGGCTGTGGTTGCTGCTGCACGCAATGTTGATGGTGAACAGATCAAAACCCTGACAGAATCCATGGATGGCAGGCTTTTGAGTGTCCTTGCAAAGAAAGGTGGCTATATTGGTCACTGATTTGTTTTTGTTTTGTTTTTGAATGTCAGAAATGTATATTTGTGAATGTTGAGATGTTATATTGGTTTCACTGGTAAAAATAAATAATTGAAATGGGTATATATTTGTTTTTTGTTAAGTTGCCTAATAATTATGCACAGTAATAGTCACCTGCACACACAGATATCCCCCTAAAATAGCTATAACTAAAAACAAACTAAAAACTACTTCCAAAACTATTCAGCTTTGATATTAATGAGTTTTTTGGGTTCATTGAGAACATGGTTGTTGTTCAATAATAAAATTAATCCTCAAAAATACAACTTGCCTAATAATTCTGCACTCCCTGTATAAGAGAGGTGAATATGGGTTTATATAAAAAAGCTAAATTAACTATAGAAAAGGTGCATAAATGTTCAAAAGGAAAATACTCTGTGTAAGAACATGTTATCATTGCCCTATTGCATATAACTTTGCCCCCACTAGTATTCTGCAGTGGGACAAGGTTCCCAACGTTGGTACCTGTCCACTGCCCTTTGCTCGCATGACCTGTCCATCACTCTGAATGAACGTGTGGGTGACTTATCCCTCAAAACCTACCCCACAAGGGCTCCAAAGCAGCATCCAAAGAGTCCTATGTGTTTAACCCCTCAAATAGGTTAAATACATAGTTACAGTCAGCTCAAGATCAGCAATGCACTACTGGGGCCCAGCCAATGTGTGTCACACCAATCAGCAGCCAGCTCCCAGTAGTGCATTACTGCTCCTGAAATACCTAGGTCGACTTTTCAATAAAGAATACCAAAAGCACATAATACATATTGATAAAATAAGTATATTGAACATGCTCTTAAAATTGCATGCTCTTTGTAAAAAATGAAAATGTAATTTTGCCCTTTAAGACCCCACAACAAAAACTGCAACAGCCCCAATTGTAATATATTGTTATGTAGCTCTAAGATAATTTACTACAGAATGGTGGTACTATAAAATGAAATTATGAAGTGTCTTCTCATTGTAAAAATAGTACACCCTTACAATACATAGTTGTTTAAAACAGGAATATTTTGGAAATATACTTTAATCTTTTAGCTTAAAACTTTAATTAAATGTAATTTCACTAATTAAAATATTGTTTATATATGCATAAGATCTGCATACAAAAGGCCAGATTACAAGTGGTGTTCTATTGTTAGCGTGAGGCGCATAAATGCGATCACGATTTTGCAGTGTTCTTTATGCTCAAATCCATATTACAAATGGTGAGCTATTTAAATTACCTTAAATTTGTTTGCGCAAACTTGTGATAATTTAGGCTTTCAATGGGCGGTTTTTAGCGGCAGTGTCTGCTCGTATTACATTTTTAGCGGCAGTGTCTGCTCGTATTACAAGTTGAAAGTAAACACGATTGCTCAAACACAATCGCAATTAACGCTCAAACTTTTTATATGACCATTCTGGCCGTAGGAAATATTTGCACTAAACTACTCTATTAATCACTGAACAGCCACAACCCCACATCGCAGACTATCCCTCTACACTATTAGCCCCTAAACCACCACAACCCCCACCGCAAACGACTCCTCTACACTATTAACCCCTGAACTGCCACACCCCACAACGCAAAATACTCCACTACTCTATTAACCCCTAAATTACCACACCCCACATCACATACTACCCCTCTGCACTATTAACCTCTAAACCACCACTACCCCAACGTAAACTACCCCTCTACACTATTAACCCCTAAACCACCACAACCCCCACATTGCAAAATTCCCCACTACTCTTAACCCCAAAATGACCACACCCCCACGTCATAAACTACCCCTCTCTACACTATTAACTCCTAAACTGCCACAACCCTCACCACAAACTAACCCTCTACACCAGTGCTCGACAATCCTTTTGAATTATGCCCTGGCGCCCAGCTTTAAAGCACCTAAAATATCCTTTGGTTCCCGTCATTTGCCCCCCGACGATCGCTGCCAGCTGCAACTAAAATTCAGCCGGGTGCCTTTTTAGGCTATGCGGCTGGGAGGTATAAGTGCCAGAATTCTGCACGGCCAATGAGGGAGCAATCTGGCTACTGGACGGAAGTTTTTTCCAAAGTAGGGGGACTCCTAGCAGAAAATGGTGACACAGAGCGTAGCACACTGCACAAGCTGGGAGGTGGAGAGGCAGCGTTCTGTGCTGGCATGAGCAGAGTATTGCAGAATCTGGACGATGCAGGCAGGACCCTATTGAGGTTCAGAACACTCTAACTGGAGATATACGTTAGAAGTGTGGTTGATATGACCCAGCATTCATCTGCAACTAAGAAGTTCTGCACTTTGCCTCCTCTGTCTCCCATTCCTTCTTTCTCTTGGTTCACTTCCTTTGCATCCACACACATCACTCTGGCAAGCATTGTTATGCCTATGTTCAATTGTGGTAGCGCTGCACTCGCTTACATGCGCTAGAGTTTAAACGGTGGCATTTTGTAAATTGAGTGAGTTGATTGTAACCCCCACACACAGTATTCCTTTACTTTTCTTTTTTTTTCTTTAAATTTTTTATTGAGGATTTTCAAACAGAACAACAGATGGTAACAGTTACAATTTTAGGCACAGAGACATATAAAATACATGAACAAGTTATATTGAAATTAGTGATTGAAATAGTAAGTGACATGAGCTTCTGAATCCTCCATTTTGTAATAATAATAGCTTATTGGGGTGACTACTGAGCTGACCACTTGGGGGTCATATGGTCATGGAAATAAAACATATATGATAGTCTCTAGGAAGGCCACTCCTGGACCTTATGATGAGATGAAAATTCAAAATATATATAAGGGGGGGGTAGTCAGCGGGCAAAAAGCCGCTATAAGTGAAAGAAGGGGGGGGGGGGAGGGGGGTGTGTGTTGCAGTAAGAATAAGTAACTTAGGAGGAAGGGGGGGAATGTGTCAGGGCCATTAACTATATAATAACATTAGCATGAAGTGTCTTATTAGCAAAAGGGTCTCTCATGGGCACATCATGGGACTAATGAAAGATAAAGTAAGAGGGCGAACAAACAGCAAGCAATCTCACTGTGTATAAATCTAGGATTATATGGAATAGAAAGGACCATCAGCTATAATTCACAATATGGAATAGATAACTATCTGAGTTATTGCTTAGCATATATATGGCCAGCTGGCAGCATATGAAGAAGCAAATGAAAAATCACATAGTAAATAAACAGGCTAAAAATACTTGTGCAATAGTAAAGTGTTTAGGCTTGGACCTAGGAATTACGGGACGGCAGGTGAAGTATGGAGAGGGAGTTTGCAACACCTTTGAGATTAGCCTATGGTTAGTTAGATTCTGAGTCTTGTGACTGCAAATAACTCATGTTAATCTACTCCTCCCAGTAGTGATTATGGCGTCTAGTTATCAAAGTCTGGTGGACCTGATTCGACAGTGCGGATCAGGTCCGCCAAACTTCGCTGAATACGGCGAGCAATACGCTCACCGTATTCAGCATTGCACCAGCAGCTCACAAGAGCAGGCGCTCAGAGCAGGAGGACAGGTTATGGAGCAGCGGTCTTTGTGACCGCTGCTTCATAACTGCTGTTTCTGGCGAGCCTGCAGGCTTGCCAGAAACATGGGGCATCAAGCTCCATACGGAGCTTGATACATATGCCCCAATATATCTACCCAAAAATAACATATGGTAAGGGGAAAAGTGCTCTATAATCTACATTTAGAGAGACCTAAAAATATATGCGTGCACATCAATTCCAGCTTTGGATTGCTTTATATTTGGAAGTTCTATCCATGAGGCTATAACTGAATAGAATAGTATAACATTTGAGCAATTTCCCCTTGTAGAGGTTCTTATAATTAAGGTAGGGAGTATACTGCATTGAGCAGGTCTTCTAGTCATATTGCAGAGCTCCTCTGTAAATTTTTCCCCATAGGAGAGAGACAGCAAGCTGGTAGACGATCTATAACACTGAGTTTAGAAAAAAATAATATATATATAAAAAAAAAAGATATATATCTAAACAGCTGTCGTTATGTGCATCATAGCAGGTTACCCCTAAACCTCGAGCCTCTCTCTTTAAATTAACATGGGGAGAAATTTACCCTCATTATATAGATAATGGGTATAAGGGCAAGCGTTATGTCTGAGCCTCTATCCCACCCCACAATGTGCCAAACGATGCATAACATATTAAGCAAGGATTAAGTAAAATCTACAATATGAAAAGCTAACTAGCTCACAATGTGCATGCATTATGAATAGCATAAAAAAGGCAGGCAAAACAAAAAGTTTAATGAATGAGAAAGGAGTAGGTCTAATCCAGGGACAACAATTTGTAGCTTTATTGACATGGGGAAAAGGGCAAAACAATCACCAGACTGTACATACAGTACTGCAAAGATGATATTCCATTTTTTTTATCAAGTAATAATAAAAATCTTCATATTTGTTAATGCAGAGGTCCTTGCCGGACAGACTTTTGTAATATAAATTCAAATATATATATATATTATTTTTCTTTTCATGGCTAGTTATTGTAATAAATACAATGCTATGAGATTAAGAGCAAAGGACAACATTTGTATTCCTTTACTTTTAATCTAAATTATCACCTCACGATCTCCCCTACAATCCTGCATAATAGTAATTCTCAAGCTTTGTTTCTTTTAATGCTTTTATAACACTTATGTATTTATATCTTAAATCCTGAATCCTTTCTTTCATGTGCAGGAGCTGTACATTAAAAAGCATGCCTTGCTTTTCACATTATATATATATATATATATATATATATATATATATATATATATATATATATATAGGTATCCAAAACACCAGAACTCGCCCACAAAGGAAAAATGCCTGGGTGCAAATTTGTAGAAGATATGCAGCCAAAAGAAAATGCACTCTCAGGACTTTCATAAACAGGTTACTTTTATTTCTGTAACGTTTTCGGAGGTCTTGCCTCCTTCATCAGCATAAATAAAGTGAAAACAAACAAACTCTTAAATAGTGACATACTCACTCAAAAATCATTTCAAACCACTACCTGTGCTGGCGCCAAAATTACCGGTGTTGGAACGCATAATGCGTTCCAAATGTGCTAAGTGGCGGAAGTAGTGCGCCAAACTACTTCCGGTTGTCAAAATTCTATAGCCGTAAATAATCGGCTTTCTCTATGTAAATGCCATAATTATGAAACCATTGTGGCATATTATCTAAACGCATAAAGCAAACTCTTAGCGTGCAAACGATTGTGCTAATACATTGAATAGTGATAGTAAATGTGACAGCCGCTTGTTGCCATGACAACTTAAACAATGCTGGAGTGTAATCCTGTACAGGGACAGACTAACAGTGACTATGTTTCTGAATACACCAAAGTGTGTTAAAACAAGCATGATGTTTGGCTACAATGTGAGTGTTTAAAGATGGTGTATATATTGATAAAAGAGGATAAACAAATCTAATTATTAGGCACGCCAGCTGACATATTGTGCTATATATATATGTGTAGTGTTACCTTATGTTGAAGATATTGAGTCAATATGTCCAATATTCATAAAGGAATCTCATATGGAGATATGTACCTCCGATATATAGCCTTCAAATTCTACATAACTAAAATATTAACGATTATCGTTTATCTGCGATCTTCCCATTAGTATGAGCTATTAACATGCATACTATTCCTATCCTCTGTCAAAAACCCTTTATGTATTCAAAACGTGAAAAAATATTTTTGAAATTTATACCGCTCACCTAGTTCCTATTGAGTGATGGGGTTATATATTAACACCATATTAAATCTCGTTATAAGAGCTACGTGGGTCATATATGTATATTCCACTCCTATCTTGTGGCTAACAATGCCCTCATATGCTCCCTATTTAAACACTCCAAAGCGTTTAAGCACAAACGTATAAAAGATGAATAAACTTAAACTTAAAAAATAAACTTAAAAAATAAAAGCAATTGATGTGACGGTCTTTCCATTAATTTAAACACTATCCCATTCGGGATGGATTTAGCTCTAATAGTCCTTGATTTTCGTATATGCAGAATAAAGAGCGTTTAGTCATTCACTTCTGTATTTATGTATAATGTGATCCGCTCTGTGTTTATTTCTGTGCGTTCTTCGTTGTCTTCTATTGCCCCCTGGACCTCTAGGTTAATATTGCCTTTAGGATCGAATGCTTAGTATGCATCATATTCTCCTGGTTATTGTGCCATCAAATTATTTTCCATGTTGTTGTTTTCTTCTTCCTGGGATGCTTAAGGATCTAGTGTCCAGTTTTGGCTATGTGTACTGCTATGTGTGAAAAAAACTGGTAACTCCAAGGCACCACTATCCGACTTCCACGCAGGTATTAGAAATACCAAAGACTCCTACCCCTGGTGCTGTGTGCCAACATGGTTTAGGGGCACCCCTAGAACGAGGCACGCCGACCATATGGCGCACAGAGTCATTATAGTCTAGGTGCCGTACCCTGCGCTTGTATCACATTATATAGCTGTATTACACCAAAGCCTTAAAGTCAGGGGTGGTGTTGAGCCCCCCTGGATAAATGGTACCCAGTCGGTACATCCATTGTGCCTCCCGTTGCAGAAGTATTTTACCTCTGTCTCCCCCTCTATCTAATGGGGGTACATGATCAATGAGTGTGTATCTTATTGATGCCACCGAGTGTCTGTACTCTGCACAGTGTCTCGCTACCGGTTGTTCTGATTCCCCGGATTTGTGAGCCGACCTTATGGCATGCCGATGATTGGCCATCCTTTCTCTCAGGGTACCTGTCGTTTTACCGACATAGTGCCAAGAGCATGGGCATACCAATAAGTAGATAACAAACGTGGTCGTACAGGTAATCGAATGTCGTATGTGGAACTGCTTGTTGGTATGGGGATGGTTAAATATTCTGGTACTTATAAGTCCATTACAGGTAGTGCATCCTAAGCATCGATAAGATCCTCTGATGTTGGTATGTGTCCTGGGATTATAGCTTGCCTTTGAGTCAGTTTTGACTAATAAGTCTCGCAGGTTTGTGCCCCTCCTGTAACCGACCATAGGCGTAAGATGTTTGCTAAATTGTAATTTTGGATCAGTGGAAACGATAGGCCAATGTGTCCTTAAAGAGAGTCCAGCATTTCTGGTACTAGGAGAAAATGTAGTTGCCAGTATAATTCTGTCATCCCTGGTTTGTCTAGGTTCTTGGGCCAATAGTTGTGCTTGTGTTATTTGTGACACTTCCTTCATCATCTGGCTGATTTGTTGGGTCTTATATCCCCTCTCTTCAAATTTTGCACCCATTTCAGACAACTGGGTGGCTCCTAATATAGGATCCGAATTGTTTCTAACTGTTCTGATAAGCTGCGATTTCAATATACCCTTTAGTAATGCTGGGGGGTGACAGCTATCTGACCTCAATAGGGAGTTCCTATCCGTGGGTTTACTGAATAGTGTGCATCCTAGTCCCTGTGTGGTTTTGTATACTTTGAGGTCAAGAAAGTTAATAGACTCTGTGTCACTCAACATTTTGAATCTAACAGTGGTCTGTGTATTGTTGATCGGTGTCCGGTGTCACAGTACATTGACCTTCTGCTACAGCCGGTTGTCAGAGGAACACGATCCTTTTTGCTGGATACCAGCGAATTTATTAGACTGTTGGGGGCTGTTCACGTCCAGACTGGTGACATTTTGGTCACCATGGACGTGAACAGCCTGTACACTATCATTCCCCATGGGGAGGGATTAGAAGCAGTTAGGGCACACCTCACGAATAATCCCCTCTATGAGGGACCCCCCATTGAATACTTACTATCTCTCATTGATTTTTGTTTACACAAGAATTATTTCAGATTCGAAAACAAATTCTTTCTTCAGATAGCGGGTACGGCCATGGGGTCATCCATGGCCCCCTCCTATGCTAACATCTTCATGTCACATTTTGAGAACATATACCTATGGGGAAAATGTGATTCATCCATCATTTTCTACCGTAGGTATATTGACGATATCTTTTTGATTTGGAGAGGGGGCATGGATGACCTCCATGAGTGGTTTGAAACGATCAACAATACACAGACCACTGTTAGATTCAAAATGTTGAGTGACACAGAGTCTATTAACTTTCTTGACCTCAAAGTATACAAAACCACACAGGGACTAGGATGCACACTATTCAGTAAACCCACGGATAGGAACTCCCTATTGAGGTCAGATAGCTGTCACCCCCCAGCATTACTAAAGGGTATATTGAAATCGCAGCTTATCAGAACAGTTAGAAACAATTCGGATCCTATATTAGGAGCCACCCAGTTGTCTGAAATGGGTGCAAAATTTGAAGAGAGGGGATATAAGACCCAACAAATCAGCCAGATGATGAAGGAAGTGTCACAAATAACACAAGCACAACTATTGGCCCAAGAACCTAGACAAACCAGGGATGACAGAATTATACTGGCAACTACATTTTCTCCTAGTACCAGAAATGCTGGACTCTCTTTAAGGACACATTGGCCTATCGTTTCCACTGATCCAAAATTACAATTTAGCAAACATCTTACGCCTATGGTCGGTTACAGGAGGGGCACAAACCTGCGAGACTTATTAGTCAAAACTGACTCAAAGGCAAGCTATAATCCCAGGACACATACCAACATCAGAGGATCTTATTGATGCTTAGGATGCACTACCTGTAATGGACTTATAAGTACCAGAATATTTAACCATCCCCATACCAACAAGCAGTTCCACATACGACATTCGATTACCTGTACGACCACGTTTGTTATCTACTTATTGGTATGCCCATGCTCTTGGCACTATGTCGGTAAAACGACAGGTACCCTGAGAGAAAGGATGGCCAATCATCGGCATGCCATAAGGTCGGCTCACAAATCCGGGGAATCAGAACAACCGGTAGCGAGACACTGTGCAGAGTACAGACACTCGGTGGCATCAATAAGATACACACTCATTGATCATGTACCCCCATTAGATAGAGGGGGAGACAGAGGTAAAATACTTCTGCAACGGGAGGCACAATGGATGTACCGACTGGGTACCATTTATCCAGGGGGGCTCAACACCACCTCTGACTTTAAGGCTTTGGTGTAATACAGCTATATAATGTGATACAAGCGCAGGGTACGGCACCTAGACTATAATGACTCTGTGCGCCATATGGTCGGCGTGCCTCGTCCTAGGGGTGCCCCTAAACCATGTTGGCACACAGCACCAGGGGTAGGAGTCTTTGGTATTTCTAATACCTGCGTGGAAGTCGGATAGTGGTGCCTTGGAGTTACCAGTTTTTTTCACACATAGCAGTACACATAGCCAAAACTGGACACTAGATCCTTAAGCATCCCAGGAAGAAGAAAACAACAACATGGAAAATAATTTGATGGCACAATAACCAGGAGAATATGATGCATACTAAGCATTCGATCCTAAAGGCAATATTAACCTAGAGGTCCAGGGGGCAATAGAAGACAGCGAAGAACGCACAGAAATAAACACAGAGCGGATCACATTATACATAAATACAGAAGTGAATGACTAAACGCTCTTTATTCTGCATATACGAAAATCAAGGACTATTAGAGCTAAATCCACCCCGAATGGGATAGTGTTTAAATTAATGGAAAGACCGTCACATCAATTGCTTTTATTTTTTAGGTTTATTTTTTAAGTTTAAGTTTATTCATCTTTTGTACGTTTGTGCTTAAACGCTTTGGAGTGTTTAAATAGGGAGCATATGAGGGCATTGTTAGCCACAAGATAGGAGTGGAATATACATATATGACCCACGTAGCTCTTATAACGAGATTTAATATGGTGTTAATATATAACCCCATCACTCAATAGGAACTAGGTGAGCGGTATAAATTTCAAAAATATTTTTTCACGTTTTGAATACATAAAGGGTTTTTGACAGAGGATAGGAATAGTATGCATGTTAATAGCTCATACTAATGGGAAGATCGCAGATAAACGATAATCGTTAATATTTTAGTTATGTAGAATTTGAAGGCTATATATCGGAGGTACATATCTCCATATGAGATTCCTTTATGAATATTGGACATATTGACTCAATATCTTCAACATAAGGTAACACTACACATATATATATAGCACAATATGTCAGCTGGCGTGCCTAATAATTAGATTTGTTTATCCTCTTTTATCAATATATACACCATCTTTAAACACTCACATTGTAGCCAAACATCATGCTTGTTTTAACACACTTTGGTGTATTCAGAAACATAGTCACTGTTAGTCTGTCCCTGTACAGGATTACACTCCAGCATTGTTTAAGTTGTCATGGCAACAAGCGGCTGTCACATTTACTATCACTATTCAATGTATTAGCACAATCGTTTGCACGCTAAGAGTTTGCTTTATGCGTTTAGATAATATGCCACAATGGTTTTATAATTATGGCATTTACATAGAGAAAGCCTATTATTTACGGCTATAGAATTTTGACAACCGGAAGTAGTTTGGCGCACTACTTCCGCCACTTAGCACATTTGGAACGCATTATGCGTTCCAACACCGGTAATTTTGGCGCCAGCACAGGTAGTGGTTTGAAATGATTTTTGAGTGAGTATGTCACTATTTAAGAGTTTGTTTGTTTTCACTTTATTTATGCTGATGAAGGAGGCAAGACCTCCGAAAATGTTACAGAAATAAAAGTAACCTGTTTATGAAAGTCCTGAGAGTGCATTTTCTTTTGGCTGCATATATATATATATATATATATATATATATATATATATAACAATAAAGGATAGAGAAGCGCACAAGAAAGGCACTCCTGGTGAAGCCTGTTTGCACCAGTAGTATGGACAGAACAAAATAAAAATGAACCACTCACGTGATTTAACCTCATCCAATATGAGGTATAGATAAGACACTTGTTATAGTTGGTATAGTCAATGTCTCCTTTTGCTCTCCCTTTTCACCTTCCCACTCTGATCCTTCAGCTCCTGGAAATAAGTATAGGTCTCAACAAGGCAAAGATACTCAAACAGTTGAAATAAGAACAAATAGCAATGCAAACAGACTTAATAACTGGACGTCCAGCGTAAAAACCTAAGTGCCTAAAAGCTCAGGGGTTAAAACAGCAGTAACCTGAAAGTGCACTATAGAGAACGAAAACACTCGTGACTAGATGATCTTACTATAAAGCATTGGATCAAGCTAATGGGCGAGTGAGGTACCTTGCGCTAATCTGTGGAGCACATATATAATATTGTTTATCCTGTATGTGGGTGGTCTTCTGAAGGTGGGCGTGTACTCTTAGCGTAGTCCGTTTACATCTCCCTTTCTGAAAATGTCCAGCTGATTTTGGGAGGAGCGGAATGTAAATGATCTCCGGGGTAATAGCAATCCTTTAAATGATGGTAGGTAGTAACTTCAAGGCACTCTTATTGCGTGGTGCTTAGTGCAGGTAGTAGATCATCTGGCAGTATATTCAATTCGTAGAATGGTGAGCTCCCTCAGAGGGCTGTATTCAAATTCACAGACCTTGGGAGTAGTGAGCCAGGCGGTGGTAGTTGTCCTGTGTGCTTTTCAACACGATAGCGATCCTTTAGACGGAAAATTCACAGACCTTGAAAAAGCCCCAAGTGAGGGGAGAAACGCGTTGATGATTGTGTCTCATTTCCTACAAGAAAAACTACTGCTAAGCTGAACTCCTTTAAGGCTTGTGAACTTTATACAGCCGTCTAAAGGATCGCTATCGTGTTGAAAAGCACACAGGACAACTACCACCACCTGGCTCACTACTCCAAAGGTCTGTGAATTTGAATACAGCCCTCTGAGGGAGCGCACCATTCTACAAATTGAATATACTGCCAGATGATCTACTACCTGCACTAAGCACCACGGAATAAGAGTGCCTTGAAGTTACTACCTACCATCATTTAAAGGATTGCTATTACCCCGGAGATCATTTACATTCCGCTCCTCCCAAAATCAGCTGGACATTTTCAGAAAGGGTGATGTAAACGGACTAAGCTAAGAGTACACGCCCACCTTCAGAAGACCACCCACATACAGGATGAACAATATTATATATGTGCTCCACAGATTAGCGCAAGGTACCTCACTCGCCCATTAGCTTGATCCAATGCTTTATAGTAAGATCATCTAGTCAAGAGTGTTTTCGTTCACTATAGTACACTTTCAGGTTACTGCTGTTTTAACCCCTGAGCTTTTAGGCACTTAGGTTTTTACGCTGGACGTCCAGTTATTAAGTCTGTTTGTATTGCTATTTGTTCTTATTTCAACTGTTTGAGTATCCTAGTCTTGTTTAGACCTATACTTATTTGAGTATATTTTACCTCTATTTTTGATCACAGTATATGTATATAGATTTGTGGTTAATCTATCCCCTTTCTGTATGTTTCTTCAAACTAATTTAAAGGGCCTCATTAATTACCTTTTAGTATATATACATACTGATTTTATTTTATACACTTGATTGTGTTTTTACCTATCCCTTCACCATTTATTGTAATTTTACACTATTAAATATATTTATTTTTAATATATATTGGGTTATTATCATTTTTTAACTTTTATAACGACTATATATCTGTCTAGGTAGACCCTTTTAGGTTACCCTTATATTGCCTTTGTGTACTACCCTGCTTTCAGCGCCAGTATTTCCGCTTAAATTGTCAAGCATAAACCGTAGTACATGAGGTGTATATAAAAATAACAAGTTTATTTATACAATAACATGTAAACACACATATAAATAGAAGTCTAGGCCCACTCCACACCTGGTAGCAGTTAGACATGATCACACAGCTCTGTGTGATACAATGTGCTGTATAGTTGAGTATCGGGCCGTACGTGTGGCGGGGGGCAGAGCCTTACACGTTTTGCAACACGATTGGTTGCTTCGTCAGAGGTCTAGATTTCTACAAACTACTAGCACCTCAATAACGGAGGGAGTGTAAGGTATAAATATCATATACTGGTCCCATCCGTTCATGCTGCATACTTTACTATAGCCATACGATTTGGCTTTTTTACTATTTATATGTGTGTTTACATGTTATTGTATAAATAAACTTGTTATTTTTATATACACCTCATTTACGGTTTATGCTTGCCCCTGTATACCCCATTCATACCCTGGCTCTGATAGTGGATACAGAAACTATACTGTGATAATCCAGGAGCTGAAGGCTCAGAGTGGGAAGGTGAAAAGGGAGAGCAAAAGGAGACATTGACTATACCAACTATAACAAGTGTCTTATCTATACCTCATATTGGATGAGGTTAAATCACGTGAGTAGTTCATTTTTATTTTGTCCTGTCCATACTACTGGTGCAAACAGGCTTCACTAGGAGTGCCTTTCTTGTGCGCTTCTCTATCCTTTATTGTTATATATATATATGTGCGCTTCTCTATCGTTCATTGTTTTAGAAACCCACTGGGAGGATCCACTTGCTCAAGAGGACTCTCTCTTTAACAGAAGAAGCAGCAGAGAATACACAGGCACTTGAAAACTGTTACAAGATTTGTCACAAACTGACTTTGTTGTATACAGCCCACAGACTTAAAAGACTTATCGTGCTGGACTAGGCTTTAATCTTAGTGATATTTTTATTCTATTCTAATTAATACATTACATGTATATTGTATCATTACATAATATACTATACATGCATATGTAAGAATAATTAATACAATAGATGTGCATTTGTGTCCAGGTACATTTCCTATTTTCCAGTTGCACATTCCTGAGCGCAGATATCCTCCTTTTTTCACACACATATATATATATATATATATATATATATATATATATTTTATTTAATGTATGACTATGCACATATATATATATATATATATATAAACATACATACAGTATCCCACAAAAGTGAGTACACCCCTCACATTTTTGTAAATATTTTATTATATCTTTTCATGTGACAACACTGAAGAAATGGAACATTGCTACAATGTAAAGTAGTAAGTGTACAGCCTGTATAACAGTGTAAATTTGCTGTCCCCTCAAAATAACTAAACACACAGCCATTAATGTCTAAACCGTTGGCAACAAAAGTGAGTACACCTCTAAGTGGAAATGTCCAAATTGGGCCCAATTAGCCATTTTCCCTTCCCCGGTGCCATGTGACTCATTAGTGTTACAAGCTCTCAGGTGTGAATGGGGAGCAGGTGTGTTAAAAAATTTTTTATCGCTCTCACACGCTCTCATACTGGTCACTGGAAGTTCAACATGGCACCTCATGGCAAAGAACTCTCTGAGGATCTGAAAAAAGGAATTGTTGCTCTACATAAAAATGGCCTAGGCTATTAGAAGATTGCCAAGACCCTGAAACTGAGCTGCAGCAGTTTCACAGGACATGTTCCACTCAGAACAGGCCTCGCCATGATCGACCCAAGAAGTTGAGTGCAGTGCTCAGCGTCATATCCAGAGATTGCCTTTGGGAAATAGACAAATGAGTGCTGCCAGCATTGCTTCAGAGGTTGAAGGGGTGGGGGTCAGCCTGTCAGTGCTCAGACCATACGCCGCACCCTCCATCACATTGGTCTGCAAGGTTGTCGTCCCAGAAGGAAGCCTCTTCTGAAGATAATGCACAAGAAAGCCCGCAATCAGTTTGCTGAAGACAAGCAGACTAAGGACATTGATTACTGGAACCATGTCCTGTGGTCCGATGAGACCAAGATAAACTTATTTGGTGAAAATAGTGTCAAACGTGTGTGGCGGCAACCAGGTGAGGTGTACTAAGACAAGTGTTTCTTGCCTACAGTCAAACATGGTGGTGCGAGTGTCATGGTCTGGGCCTGCATGAGTTGTGCCGGCACTGGGGAGCTACAGTTCATTGAGGGAACTATGAATGCCAACATGTACTGTGACATACTGAAGCAGAGCATGATCCCCTCCCTTCAGAGATTGGGTCGCAGGGCAGTGTTCCAACATGATAATGATCCCAAACACACCTCCAAGACGACTACTGCCTTGCTAAAGAAGCTGAGGTTAAAGGAGATGGACTGACCAATCATGTCTCCAGACCTAAACCCTATTGAGCATCTGTGGGACATCCTCAAATGGAAGGTTTGGGAGCGCAAGGTCTCTAACATCCATCAGCTCTGTGATGTCGTCATGGAGGAGTGGAAGAGGACTCCAGTTGCAACCTGTAAAGCTGATGAACTCCATGCCCAAGAGGTTTAAGGCAGTGCTGGAAAATAATGGTGGCCACACAAAATATTGACACTTTGGACCCAATTTGGACATTTCAACTTAGGGGTGTACTCACTTTTGTTGCCAATGGTTTAGATATTAATGGCTTTGTGTTGAGTTATTTTGAGGGGACAGCAAATTTAAACTGTTATACAGGCTGTACACTCACTACTTTACATTGCAGCAAAGTGTCATTTCTTTAGTGTTGTCACATGAAAAGGTATAATAAAATATTTACAAAGATGTGAGGGGTATACTCACTTTTGTGAAATACTGTGGAGAGAGAGAGAGAGAGAGAGAGAGAGAGAGGGGAGAGAGGAGAGAGAGAGAATGTTTTCTGTGGGAAAAACAAGTCAACTCAAAAATACCTGGCTCCTAGATTTTGAACATATTTGTTGAGCACTGCTCTACACTATTAACCCATAAACTGCCACAACCCCACCGTAAACTACCCCTAAACCATCCTACCCCCTCATTGGAAAATACTCCTCTACACTATTAACCCCTAAATCACCGCAAAATACCGACTAACATCTTAACCCCTTACCAGCTTACTCCCCTAACCTAACACCCCCTAAGTTACCCCCACAAAAAATAAAAACCTTACCTGAAAAAAGTACCTCTAAAAATAAAAAATCTAACCATACCTTGAAAAAAAAAACTTACCTTACCTTAAAAAGAAAACAAAACCTTACCTAAAAAATAAAATAACCTAACAATAAAGAAAAAAAGCTACCATTACAGAAAAATAATTACCAAAAATAAAAAAACAGTTATGCCTATTCTAAAACCACACTTAAAACCACCCCAAAATAAAAAAAAACTATACTAACACTAAACTATAGCAATAGAACATAAAAGGGCTGTTTGTAGGGCATTGCCCTAAAGTGACTTAGCTCTTTAAAAAAAAACACCCCAAAACCAGTCTACAAGAAACCCCCCATCCCCCTAAAAAAAGGCTATCTAAAAAAAAAGACTACTTTTTTTAAACCCCCCCTAAAAAAGTACCCATAAATATCCCATCACTAAACCCCAAAGATGGTAGTCACCAAAGTTGAATCTGGGTAGGGCAGGGAATCCATCTTTATACCGGCAACGGCCTTTTATGTTCATCCCGGTGGCAGTCTTCTATCTTCATTCATCTTCTCATCTTTCATTCTATTGGCTTATTTGAATTTGAAAATCAGACAATAGAAATGCAAGGGTACCCCTATATAAAGGTGGTACCTCGCATTCAAAATTCCGTGTGCGGCTGCATTAAGAGGTTGTCTTTGACCGAAGATAAGAACATGGATGACGATAGAAGGCTGCCGCCGGGATTAGGATGAAAGACAGCCATCGGGATGAACATGGAGCCCCCTGGGATGAAAATGGAGCTCCGCCGCACAGATTCAACATTGGGGAGAACCATCTTTGGGGTTAGTGATAGGATTTTTGGGGGTAGTTTTTTTTTAGGGCAGCCTTTATTTGGGGGGGGGGTGTTACTTGTAGAATGGTGTTGGCGGGTTTTTTTGCTTGAAAAAGGGCTAAGTCACTTTATACCAGTTCCTCTTTAATCCAATGAATCAGGTCAAAGAATATAAACTTTCTAAATAGCAGCAGAAGTCTGTGGCTATAAAATAAGATGCAGTAAATATCCAGCTGTATGGAGGGGCACTCGGGTAATTGGAGTAGAGGTGAAAACTGCTTTTACAAAGTGGCATTTTTCTCTTGCGCAACTGGCAGCACGTTACTTAGCAAATCCTAATGTTGGGAAACTAGATTTTGCCCTAGTGCACACTTCCTGCAGATGCTCACTTGCACTGCTTACCCTATTGCCCCAGTGACTCCTTTACTCATTAGACGTCAATTGTAAAGACTCTAGGACTAGTAAAATATCTTCCTTAGCTGTGAGCTAGAAATATAGATTGGCACTATGCCATAGGTATGCACGGCTGTTGGCTAAGAGGTGGAAATGTCACCTCATTGAAAAACTGAGCTGTGCACAGCTGGAGGCATATAGGTTAGCGCTGAAGCTGCAACAAAAAGGTAACTTTCACATAGGTTTATTTAAACTGATGAATAAAGGTCGCCTTTATTTTTAGTGATGATAGAGCCTAATGTTTTTGAAACGCTAGAATTTACCATCACTTTAAGGTTCTGAAGGTGTTTTGTGATGCCGGTATCCTTTAAAAGTGGAACTTGTTCTATGCTGATGAAGTGAATGGTAACAAGATAAATGTGGCCTCACTGATTAGCATTTAAAGGGGTGTAAAAGTGCAAAAAGAAAATGCTCTAATATGCTGGACTATTGCTATTATTTTTAGCTATGGTCTTGATCACAATATAACAGCTGAGGCTTTTTTTTTTCTATTTGATTGAGTCACTGTCACCTAGATTTAGAGTTTTGCGGCCAAAGGGGTGCGTTATATACACGTGTTTTTTTTTCCCCGCACCTTTTAAATAAAGCTGGTATTGAGAGTTCTCTGAAGGGCTGCGTTAGGCTCCAAAAAGGGAGTGTAGAGCATAATTTACCGCCACTTCAACTCTCAATACCAGCGTTGCTTACGGTAGCGGCCAGCTTGAAAAACATGCTTGTGCACGATTCCCCCATAGGAAACAATGGGGCAGTTTGAGCTGAAAAAAAACCTAACACCTGCAAAAAAGCAGCGTTCAGCTCCTAACGCAGCCCCATTGCTTCCTATGGGGAAACAGTTTCTAAGTCTGCGCCTAACACCCTAACATGTACCCCGAGTCTAAACACCCCTAACCTTACACTTATTAACCCCTAATCTGCCGCCCCTGCTATCGCTGACACCTACATTTTATTATTAACCCCTAATCTGCCACTCCGTACACCGCCGCAACCTACATTATCCCTATGAACCCCTAATCTGCTGCCCCCAACGTCGCCGACACCTACATTATATTTATTAACCCCTAATCTGCCCCCCCCAACGTCGCTGCTACCTTACCTACACTTATTAACCCCTAATCTGTAGACCGGACCTCACCGCTACTATAATAAATGTATTAACCCCTAAAGCTAAGTCTAACCCTAACACCCCCCTAAGTTAAATATAATTTAAATCTAACGAAATAAATTATTTCTTATTAAATAAATTAACCTATTTAAAGCTAAATACTTACCTGTAAAATAAACCCTAATGTAGCTACAATATAATGAATAATTATATTGTAGCTATTTTAGGATTTATATTTATTTTACAGGCAACTTTGTATTTATTTTAACTAGGTACAATAGCTATTAAATAGTTATTAACTATTTAATAGCTACCTAGTTAAAATAATTACAAAATTACCTGTAAAATAAATCCTAACCTAAGTTACAATTAAACCAAACACTACACTATCAATAAATTAATTAAATAAACTACCTATTATCTACAATTAAATCAACTAAACTAAATTACAAAAACAAACACTAAATTACAAAAAATAAAAAAAGATTACAAGAATTTTAAACTAATTACACCTACTCTAAGCCCCCTAAAAAAATAACAAAGCCCACCAAAATAAAAAAATGCCCTAACCTAATCTAAAATAAAAAGTTAACAGCTCTATTACCTTACCAGCCCTTAAAAGGGCCTTTTGCGGGGCATGCCCCAAAGAAATCAGCTCTTTTGCCTTAAAGGGACACTGAACCCAAAAAATTTATTTCGTGGTTCAGATAGAGCATGCGATTTTAAGCAACTTTCTAATTTACTCCTATTATCAATATTCCTTCTTTCTCTTGCTATCTTTATATGAAAAAGAAGGCATCTAGGCTTTTTTCTTGGTTCAGAACTCTGGACAGCAGTTTTTGATTGGTGGATGAATTTATCCACCAATCAGCAAGGACAACCTAGGTTGTTCACCAAAAATGGGCCGGCATCTAAACTTACATTCTTGCATTTCAAATAAAGATACCAAGAGAATAAGGAACATTTGATAATAGGAGTAAATTAGAACGTTGCTTAAAATGTCATGCTCTATCTGAATCACAAAAGAAAAAATTTGGGTACAGTGTCCCTTTAAAAAAAAGCATACAATACCCCCCCCCCAACATTACAACCCACCACCCACATACCCATAATCTAACCCACCCAAACCACCCTTAAAGAACCTAACACTAAGCCCCTGAAGATCTCCCTACCTTGTATTCACCCAGCCGGGTATCACCGATCCGTCCAGAAGAGGGTCCGAAGTCTTCATCCAATCCGGCAAGAAGAGGTCCTCCAGAGGGTCCGAAGTCTTCATCCTATCCGGCAAGAAGAGGTCCTCCAGAGGGTCCGAAGTCTTCATCCAGGCGGCATCTTCTATCTACTTCCCTCCGGAGCGGAGCGGGTCCATCTTGAAGCAGCTAACGCGGAGCCATCCTTCCTCACCGACGGACTAACGACGAATGAAGGTTCCTTTAAATTATGTCATCCAAGATGGCGTCCCTCGAATTCCGATTGGCTGATAGGATTCTATCAGCCAATCGGAATTAAGGTAGGAAAAATCTGATTGGCTGATTGAATCAGCCAATCAGATTCAAGTTCAATCCGATTGGCTGATCCAATCAGCCAATCAGATTGAGCTTGCATTCTATTGGCTGTTCCGATCGGATTGAACTTGAATCTGATTGGCTGATTCAATCAGCCAATCAGATTTTTCCTACCTTAATTCCGATTGGCTGATAGAATCCTATCAGCCAATCGGAATTCGAGGGACGCCATCTTGGATGATGTCATTTAAAGGAACCTTCATTCGTTGTTAGTCCATCGGTGAGGAAGGATGGCTCCGCGTCGGCTGCTTCAAGATGGACCCGCTCTGCTCCGGATGGAAGAAGATAGAAGATGCCGCCTGGATGAAGACTTCGGACCCTCTGGAGGACCTCTTCTTGCCGGATAGGATGAAGACTTCGGACCCTCTGGAGGACCTCTTCTTGCCGGATAGGATGAAGACTTCGGGCCCTCTGGAGGACCTCTTCTTGCCGGATAGGATGAAGACTTCGGACCCTCTTCTGGACGGATCTTTGATACCCGGCTGGGTGAATACAAGGTAGGGAGATCTTCAGGTGCTTAGTGTTAGGTTTTTTAAGAGGGCTTTGGGTGGGTTAGATTAAGGGTATGTGGGTGGTGGGTTGTAATGTTGGGGGGGTATTGTATGTTTTTTTTAAGGCAAAAGAGCTGATTTATTTGGGGCATGCCCCGCAAAAGGCCCTTTTAAGGGCTGGTAAGGTAATAGAGCTGTAAACTTTTTATTTTAGATTAGGGTAGGGCATTTTTTTATTTTGGGGGGCTTTGTTATTTTTTTAGGGGGCTTAGAGTAGGTGTAATTAGTTTAAAATTCTTGTAATCTTTTTTTATTTTTTGTAATTTAGTGTTTGTTTGTTTTTGTAATTTAGTTTAGTTGATTTAATTGTAGATAATTGTAGGTAGTTATTATTCGTTATATTGTAGCTATATTAGGGTTTATTTTACATGTAAGTATTTAGCTTTAAATAGGATAAAAAATAGGATAAAAAAAAAGAAATAATTTATTTCGTTAGATTTAAATTATATTTAATTTAGGGGGGGTTAGGGTTAGACTTAGCTTTAGGGGTTAATACATTTATTATAGTAGCGGTGAGGTCCGGTCGGCAGATTAGGGGTTAATACTTGAAGTTAGATGTTGGCGATGTTAGTGAGGGCAGATTAGGGGTTAATAAAATTTATTATAGGGTTTGCGAGGCGGGAGTGAGGCGGTTTAGGGGTTAATACATTTATTATAGTGGTGGTGAGGTCCGGTCGGCAGATTAGGGGTTAATAAGTGTAGGTAAGGTTGGGGGGGCAGATTAGGGGTTAATAAATATTATGTAGGTGTCGGCGGTGTTAGAGGCAGCAGATTAGGGGTACATAGGGATAATGTAGGTGGCGGCGGTGTCCGGTCGGCAGATTAGGGGTTAAACATTTTTATTAGAGTGGCGGCGATGTGGGGGGGGCCTCGGTTTAGGGGTACATAGGTAGTTTATGGGTGTTAGTGTACTTTATAGTACAGTAGTTAAGAGCCTTATGAACCGGCGTTAGCCCATAAAGCTCTTAACTCCTGACTTTTTTCTGCGGCTGGAGTTTTGTCGTTAGAGTTCTAACTCTCACTTCAGCCAAGACTCTAAATGCCAGCGTTAGGAAGATCCCATTGAAAAGATAGGATACGCAATTGGCGTAAGGGGATTTGCGGTATGGAAAAGTCGTGGCTGGAAAGTGAGCGTTAGACCCTTTCCTGACTGACTCTAAATATCAGCGGGCGATAAAAAGCAGCGTTAGGAGCCCTTAACGCTGGTTTTGACGGCTACCGCAGAACTCTAAATCTAGGCGTATGAGTTTTCAGCTCTTTCCCATGCTTGCTATCAAGGTTTTTGGATACTAGCTTAAATACCTTTTTTGTCCATCTGTATCTCTGCATAATGGGCATAATGGCCACAATTATTAATTCACTAAAGTGTCATTTTTAAACTTGTAACAAGATGGCAACTACAGTTTTTTTTTTTTTAAAAGGCGCTGATAATATCTTCTTATACTGTATTTCAAACATATTGAAACTGTAAAGTGTGAACCTGCTCTATTGCAACATTGTATCTGCTTAGGAAGCATTTAAACTCTATTGCACCTTTGTGACCAGGTTTTAAGAGTGACACACCTCATCTAGTATTGCAAGTGAGAGGTTAAATATTTTAACTGAATGAGAAAGTCACTGATGTAACCGCTCATTAACTATAAACAGGAGTATACACCATCAGCATTTACCTCAACCACAGTACCATAGATATTCTATGACGACCACCCAGCCCTGTAACCAAACTTAGACAAACTGGAAAATTGGAACTGTTCCTTTGAGCCTTGATGGAAGTAGTTAGCCACAAACAGGCTGCAGTAGGGAACATAAAGCAAAGTAGCGTCCAGCACACAATCGTCAAGAGCTACTGCCAAGCTCTCAATGTATATTAAATAATAACAATGGAGATTCTCCTTAGTTGCAAAAACTTCTTAGTTTATTTTATTTCCAAACAGGATCAAAAAGAAACACAACGTTTCGGGGCCAATGCCCCTTAATCATGTAGATAGGCAGGGATCATTACAAAATTAAACAATTCTTAATTACACTAACACTGGCTGCAAACAGGGTAGCCTTTTGACGTGTTTCACACCGTCAAGTTGGCGCTTTCTCAATCCTACAACTATTTGGTGGGGCTCTCTTTTTACTTCGAAAATGTCCCACTAACTTATGTAGGCCGCTTCTTAAGGAGGTATATTTAACGTGGAAACACTGTTAATGCTAAAAAAGAAACCCCTCTTTGTCTATAAAAAGATTACATTAAAAAGTATATTTAATACATTAAAACTATTAAAGAATTTCTGTTGAAAAAGATGATCACTTTTCTCAGATATTGAACCTGTATAAATTTAGTATGAACAGTAATCACAGTCTATTTCCTTAAGAAACAAATTAACAACTTCACATAAAGTTCTCCTCCTCTTTCGGGAAACAGAACTAAACAGTCTTCCTTAATTAAATACTACTGGTGGATGAGTTAAGGAGCAGCGGTTGATTGACACCCACTGCTAGCGGCTGATTGGCCGCGAATGTGCAAGGGCAGCTTATGCTGGCGGCATTTATCGATGTGCGGTAGACATGATCCGCTACAGTGGATCATGTCCACCTGCACATTGATAAATCTACCCCTTAGTCCGATAAAGCAAAGTGATTGCATCTGTAACTGTAGGCCTGAAATTATTGATTTTGTAAAACAAGGAACATGCAATATAATGTATTGGGTAGTTGTAGAGTAGATATGTCCATTGTGTTGATATTCATTTGAATTGGCGGCATCAACATATTATAGGGACACGAAAGTCCAAATTAAACTTTCAGATGGAACTGACTTTAACTATGTGTTTGAGGCTTGTTCACGATTGCGCAATCTCATTTTAGGGACCCATAGAATGATACAAAGCAGCAAGGAAGTCGGTCGAGATTTACAGTGCATTAGCCGGACAGATAGCTCAGTATGCTAATGCACTGTGGCTGAGCTCTGTAGCAACCCAAGGGTTGCAGATTCGATCCCAGGTGAGATCCACTCAGCCTTTCATCCTTCCAACGTTGATAAAATGAGCAGCGCCTTGAGACCCTTACGGGTGATTAGCCGCATTTTACAAGTACCCAATACATACATACATACATACATACATACAGTTTCAATGAAGTGAAAATCATGTTTTAAAAAAAGTTATTAAAAGTGTTTTGCATAGAAATGTGTATCTAGAATACCATCTTGTTTACAATTAAACAATTCTTTATAATTATGAAGGACTGTAACTCAAAAGACATTATAAAATATTTAAACAGTTTTATTTGTCACAAAGTTCACAGAACATGTTTATAAATAAAAAATATTACAATAAAATATATTAATAATAACAACAATAAATAACAAATATAAAATCACAACCAACCAAAAGTGCAATACAGTAAAAAAATAGAAGAGTACACTGTTTAATCATGGGGAACAACACTATGGGCTAGATTACATTTGACTGGTAAGCTTTACCAATGCTCTCATTACATGTCCTACTCCATTAAAGTCTATGGAGTTGGAAATGTGAACAGAGCATTGGTAAAGCTTACCAATAAAATGTAATCTAAATCTAGTCCTATAATTGCAGAATCAGTGTTTGTTGGAATTAACTTAATTTTTCCTATGAGTACTCTTCCGGCTATTATATAAGCTAAGGACAGGGCCGGATTGGCCTACCAGGGTACCATGAGATTTCCTGGTAGGCTGCAGCAGCTGGGGCTGGAAAGCTACAATTTAAAGGGGTGATGCAATTAGGTTGTAGGGCTGTTATATAACATCAATCTGACATTTGTATTTATTAAAAAGTAATATAATTTAGTTCTGAAAAAAATATTGGGGAAGGAGTGTCCCAGTAAACCCCTTTGAGAAAAATGGGACATGTGCATTCTACCGACTCAACAGAAAACAGGGCTGGTCTTCATATTTTTCCAGGGCTGCTTTTTACTCCCAGTCCAGCCCTAGCTATGGATGTTCCTCAGAGTACAGTATGTTTTAAACATAATAGTGCATAATAGTGCATTTGCACAAGTACAAGTACTCATGCAAATAGTTTAAAAGAATCCTGGTGCAAGTTGTCAAATGTCCATATAATGATAGAGAAACAGTGCACAGTCTGCAAATCCTCATAACCTAAAATATTAATTTAGATGGGTTAGCAGTGGTGCAGATGGACCCCGAAGTGCAAAAATAATCACACCTTTATTAATAGCAAAAAATAATAAAAAGTCCAGAAGTCAAATAACAAGCCAGGAATCAAAACCAGAGCTGGTAGTCATACAAGCCGAGTCAGGAACCAAAGCGAATAGTCAGACGATTCGGAATCAGGAACAAGGAAAACAGCAGAGTCAGGAACAAGCCAGGGATCAGGAACCAGGAATGACGTCAGGCAGCCAGGTAATACACAGGAACTCTCACAAACAGGTCTGAGACAACGCAAAGGCAAAGCATACTGAACAGAGGCCCTTAAAATAATAAGTGATGACATCACAATTCTGAGACTGCATCCTGTCTCACATGGGTGATGCACACCAGTCTGGCCATAAAAGGAAGTGGAGGAATTGAGCAGCATCCCCCACAATGCACCATAGTCAGGAAGAGAGGTGAGTAAAATGGCTGCCTGCAGCACATGGCAAACACAACAGGGAAAAAACCCTGACAGTACCCTCCCCTCAACGACCCCTCCCCCGCGGGAGGACAAAAGGCTTATTGGGGAAACGGGCATTGAAGGCACGGAGGAGAGCAGGAGCATGAACATCAGAGGAGGGAACCCAAGAACGCTCCTCTGGACCGTAGCCTCTCCAGTGAACCAAATATTGTACACGGCCCCTGGACATACGAGAGTCAATAATGCTGCTGACCTCATACTCCTCATGGTTGTCAACAAAGATAGGACGGGGATGAGGCAACACAGTGGTAAACCGATTACAAACCAATGGTTTCAAGAGGGAGACATGAAAAACATTGGAGATGCGCATAGCAGGAGGAAGGTCAAGAGCGTAGGCCACAGGATTAATCAGTCGTAGTATTCGAAAAGGACCAATATAACGAGGAGCCAATTTATTGGAAGGCACACGAAGGTTCAAGTTGCGGGAGGACAGCCAAACTCTCTCACCAACCTGGTAGGAAGGTGCAGGCAGACGCCTACGTTCAGCCTGGAACATTTGGCGCTGCATAGAATGATGAAGGCAATCGTGAATCTGCACCCACGTGGAACAGAGTTGCCGGAGATGCTCCTCCAAAGCCGGAATACCCTGAGACATGAATGAATCGGGCAACAAGGAAACCCATAATTCGCCATGAACGGGATATCTTGGAGGAAGCATTAATAGCACTATTACGAGAAAACTCTGCCCAAGGTAACAGTTCAGACCAATTTTTGTGGTGATCTGAGACATAGCAATGGAGGAACTGTTCCAGAGCTTGATTAGACCGTTCTGCAGCCCCATTGGATTGAGGGTGATGCACACCAGTCTGGCCATAAAAGGAAGTGCAGGAATTGAGCAGCATCCCCCACAATGCACCATAGTCAGGAAGAGAGGTGAGTAAAATGGCTGCCAGCAACACATGGCAAACACAACAGGGAAAAAAACCCTGACAAATAGTTAACTTTGTGATCTCTTTTGAAAACCTTATTTTAATAAAGACTGTACTGTTTGTGACAATTACGATAGTGCGAGAAATACAATAAAATATGAAATTATGCCATTTGTAGATAATGATGTCCTGAAGTGCCTTTGGAAGTGAGTCCAACCTGCCAAGATACATACGGCATTCATATGAATACTGAGTGTTGAGGGTGTCTTTTGATGACGATAGGAGTATGTCACACATGTAAATTAGTTTTTTCCCTGCTGAACAAAGGAGTTCCATGAAATGAATAGAGCTTTGCTGTAACCTTAGGAGGTGTGAATAGGTTATTGTATGTGTCAGTTTCAGGAGACCTCCCAGTTTCTAGTTTACGAGAAGGCAGTTAACAGAAAACTTGTTTGCGGCATTGGGTTTTTAACAAACAATACAATATAGCATTGTGATCACTTGAGAAACTCAGCTTCAAATTCATCCTGTACAGGAGCCAATAGCCAATAGATTGTGATCCACCCCTTAATCCTTTAAGTATAGCACATGTTAAACACATTTAAAATGGCGAGAATACTGCAGTCTATTTGTCATCAAATGAGTATAGGCAATTCAATAGTGATACCATTCTTATCACATAACATTTTTTTCTGCCTAAATTCCAATTCTACTTTGGCTTTTCCCCTCTGCCACATTTTCTTTCAAACCAATTCTGTATTAGCCCTTTTAACCTGTTGCTATTATAATTCCCAAGTTTCCTCTTTTATTTGTTCATCTTATTTTCAGCTTTGATTAATCCTTAGATGATTTGTACTCCTCCTCCTTCTGCTTCATATCTCCCTTTGATAACACAGAGCAGGTAGCTCAGCTTAACACACTTGTGGTGACGGCTTTATGCTTTATAAAGAGACATGACTATAGCGTGCGGCACTGTACACTCTCTATTATTCCCCTGTAAGTGCCAGTAAGATACAAGCTCTGTCATGATTTCCTTATCCTGCATTAGAACCATTCGTTTATCACACATCTGTGTGCTCTATGAGCCTCATTACACATTTCACATTTTGTTAATCTCTCATTATATATCTTAGAAAGTAAATTCAAGCTTGATGTCGTCGGATGCCCCCCATACCAGAATTCTAGTATGCTACATTTGTTCTAGGAAAATGTATGCAAGCTTCATTACACAGTGCGCTGTGTGCATGGCACAGATCAACTGATTAGATAAGAGTGTTTATAGTACTTGGATTATCCATGTAATTTCTAAATATACCTGTTTCATTTTAACATAATGAAGATATAGCAAAAGATTTTTAAAGTAGAAAAAATCTACATATACAAATATCAGCTGTTATAAATTGTAGTTGAGTAAATTAGAGGCTTTCTTATATTTAACATATATATATATCTGCAGGGATCTAGAAAAACAAGCGCACAGATACACTTTTCATAGTGCAAATCAATTTAATACCATAAAATCATGTAACATGAATTCAGTAACTAGGAATGTATCCTACTCACAAAGGTAACCCCAATCATATGAGGTAAGTTTAAGCAGTCGGATCCTTAAAGTGTCCCCACTTATTACTGGCAACAAGTCCCAATGAGGTAGGAGAGTCTCCTTGTTGTTAGTGTCCCCAGTACAGTTCAAAGTGGATTCAGTTAAAGAGGTAGCGGTTAGTACTGTCAGAAAGTTCCGGTTTGTCTTACCGCTCCTGAAGAAACCAGTCCGGTCAAAGGCTGGTAGATAGACGCTGAAGGCAGTGATAGCGTAGATCTGGGTAACAGCGTGTAAAGCAATTCTCCTGTTCGGCATGTGGTTCACAAGTGACGTAAGGTGGGCGTGGCCTATATATATATATATGGAAATGTCCACACAGTTGTATGTATGGGTAGTACACATATACACACCTCACAACCAAATTTGGAACAGCTCATAAATGTTAAAGAGGTGTTAAAAAATGTAGAGGATGAGTTTTTTTAATTATTTATTTAGGCATGTGAAAATAATTTACCAAAAATGAAAGCTAATAGTAAAAACAATTAATAAGATAAAACAGGTGTTATCCTTATTTTAAAATAAAGAAAAAGAGCTATTGGGGCCTATCTATCAAGCTCCGAATGGAGCTCCATAACCCTGTCCGCCTGCTCTGATGAGGCAGACAGGAATCGCCACAATTCAACCTGATTGAGTACGACTGGGTTGATTGACACCTCCCTGCTGGTGGCCGATTGGCCGCGAGTCTGCAGGGGGTGGCGTTGCACCAGCAACTCTTGTGAGCTGCTGGTGCAATGCTGAATACGGAGAGAGTATTGCTCTCCGCATTCAGCAATGTCTGCCGGACCTGATCCGCACTGTCGGATCAGGTCCGACAGACATTTGATAATTCGGCCTCATTGTATTTGTCAGAGTTGTGAATATTCCTCAGGAGGCCTTTCTTCATCAGAATAATCTTAAAAACTCAACACAAGTTTACCTTAGTCAATCTTATTGCCTTCAGTGTCCATGTTATTTATAAGGGAAAATACCAATTTTAGTAGCATCATTGTTTCCAGTTACCATTGGCTGTCATCTGCCTTTATATGCCAACCCATGCTGTAGATGTAAGAGCTACAGCCCCAAACACATATCTCCTGCCTCTGTATCCCAACCCATGCTGTAGCTGTAAGAGCTACAGCCCCAAACACATATCTCCTGCCTCTGTATCCCAACCCATGCTGTAGCTGTAAGAGCTACAACCCCAAACACATATCTCCTGCCTCTGTATCCCAACCCATGCTGTAGCTGTAAGAGCTACAACCCCAAACACATATCTACTGCCTCTGTATCCCAACCCATGCTGTAGCTGTAAGAGCTACAGCCCCAAACACATATCTCCTGCCTCTGTATCCCAACCCATGCTGTAGCTGTAAGAGCTACAACCCCAAACACATATCTCCGGCCTCTGTATCCCAACCCATGCTGTAGCTGTAAGAGCTACAACCCCAAACACATATCTCCTGCCTCTGTATCCCAACCCATGCTGTAGCTGTAAGAGCTACAACCCCAAACACATATCTCCTGCCTCTGTATCCCAACCCATGCTGTAGCTGTAAGAGCTACAACCCCAAA
Organism: Bombina bombina; assembly: GCF_027579735.1. NCBI lineage: Eukaryota > Metazoa > Chordata > Amphibia > Anura > Bombinatoridae > Bombina > Bombina bombina. The sequence goes on from NC_069501.1 coordinate 226,737,121, forward strand.
CACATATCTCCTGCCTCTGTATCCCAACTCATGCTGTAGCTGTAAGAGTTACAACCCCAAACACATATCTCCTGCCTCTGTATCCCAACCCATGCTGTAGCTGTAAGAGCTACAACCCCAAACACATATCTCCGGCCTCTGTATCCCAACCCATGCTGTAGCTGTAAGAGCTACAACCCCAAACACATATCTCCTGCCTCTGTATCCCAACCCATGCTGTAGCTGTAAGAGCTACAACCCCAAACACATATCTCCTGCCTCTGTATCCCAACCCATGCTGTAGCTGTAAGAGCTACAGCCCCAAACACATATCTACTGCCTCTGTATCCCAACCCATGCTGTAGCTGTAAGAGCTACAGCCCCAAACACATATCTCCTGCCTCTGTATCCCAACCCATGCTGTAGCTGTAAGAGCTACAGCCCCAAACACATATCTCCTGCCTCTGTATCCCAACCCATGCTGTAGCTGTAAGAGCTACATCCCAAAACACATATCTCCTGCCTCTGTATCCCAACCCATGCTGTAGCTGTAAGAGCTACAACCCCAAACACATATCTCCTGCCTCTGTATCCCAACCCATGCTGTAGCTGTAAGAGCTACAACCCCAAACACATATCTCCTGCCTCTGTATCCCAACCCATGCTGTAAATGTAAGAGCTACAACCCCAATCACATATCTACTGACTCTGTATCCCAACCCATGCTGTAGCTGTAAGAGCTACAGCCCCAAACACATATCTCCTGCCTCTGTATCCCAACCCATGCTGTAGCTGTAAGAGCTACAGCCCCAAACACATATCTCCTGCCTCTGTATCCCAACCCATGCTGTAGCTGTAAGAGCTACAGCCCCAAACACATATCTCCTGCCTCTGTATCCCAACCCATGCTGTAGCTGTAAGAGCTACAACCCCAAACACATATCTCCTGCCTCTGTATCCCAACCCATGCTGTAGCTGTAAGAGCTACAACCCCAAACACATATCTCCTGCCTCTGTATCCCAACCCATGCTGTAGATGTAAGAGCTACAACCCCAATCACATATCTACTGCCTCTGTATCCCAACCCATGCTGTAAATGTAAGAGCTACAACCCCAATCACATATCTACTGACTCTGTATCCCAACCCATGCTGTAGCTGTAAGAGCTACAGCCCCAAACACATATCTCCTGCCTCTGTATCCCAACCCATGCTGTAGCTGTAAGAGCTACAGCCCCAAACACATATCTCCTGCCTCTGTATCCCAACCCATGCTGTAGCTGTAAGAGCTACAGCCCCAAACACATATCTCCTGCCTCTGTATCCCAACCCATGCTGTAGCTGTAAGAGCTACAACCCCAAACACATATCTCCTGCCTCTGTATCCCAACCCATGCTGTAGCTGTAAGAGCTACAACCCCAAACACATATCTCCTGCCTCTGTATCCCAACCCATGCTGTAGATGTAAGAGCTACAACCCCAATCACATATCTACTGCCATATGCCAACCCATGCTGTAGATGTAAGAGCTACAGCCCCAAACACATATCTACTGCCTCTGTATCCCAACCCATGCTGTAGCTGTAAGAGCTACAGCCCAAAACACATATCTCCTGCCTGTGTATCCCAACCCATGCTGTAGCTGTAAGAGCTACAACCCCAAACACATATCTCCTGCCTCTGTATCCCAACCCATGCTGTAGCTGTAAGAGCTACAGCCCCAAACACATATCTCCTGCCTCTGTATCCCAACCCATGCTGTAGCTGTAAGAGCTACAACCCCAATCACATATCTCCTGCCTCTGTATCCCAACCCATGCTGTAGCTGTAAGAGCTACAACCCCAAACACATATCTCCTGCCTCTGTATCCCAACCCATGCTGTAGCTGTAAGAGCTACAACCCCAAACACATATCTCCTGCCTCTGTATCCCAACCCATGCTGTAGCTGTAAGAGCTACAACCCCAAACACATATCTCCTGCCTCTGTATGCCAACCCATGCTGTAGCTGTAAGTGCTTCAGTCCCCCAACACACATCTACTGCCTCTGTATGTCAGCACATGCTGTAACTGTGCCTACTTATTTGAATTAATTAAATGATGCTGATATATTAACACAAACTTAGTTTATTTGTCTTAATCATGTTTATGGTTTTGCATACAGATTTACAAACTGCATGCTATGCATGACTTGAAAATTATATATTGCATGTAGGATACACTCAGAATGACATGCAGGGTGCTGTCAGAATATTGAGGAGCTACATACACAACTTTACAAGCCAGATAACAAATTTATATAAACATATATAACAAATTATAACGTTAAGAACTCAATATTATGAACTTTGGATATGCAATTTATAAAACCCTGCTTTCACATATAAGTTTAGAACTACCCCAGCTCTGCACAAACTGTACCTGGCACAGATGATCCCTGTATAGCAGCAGATAGGCACTGTTCACCAATGTATATATCTACTCCAGCTCTGCACACATTATACCTGGCACATATGGTCCCTGTATAGCAGCAGCAAAAAGACATTGATCCCCATTATGCAGATCACCAGAGCTATATCCAGCCTCACTCTGTAGCCACTAAGGACTGCCCAAACTCTGTCACCCTGCTGGTCAGTAAAAGCAAGTAGAGGCCCCCAGTATAAAGTGGACCAAGCTCATTCTACCTTCCACAAGGCAAAGAGCAAGTTATCTACCACCTCCTGCTGTCACTAGGACATTTGTAACCTATGATACACAACAGCAACTCCTTTTGGATTTGAGAAGTAACTGCAGCAGATTTAGTGCAAAATAAAGTTGGTTCTTTTCATTTACACATTGGGATAAGGGACAGAAAACCCATTTGAGCAAATCCCGGATAATCTAGGACAGCACTCTTCATATTTTAACGCTTTAATTAAAAAAATATGTGTGTATGTTCCTTTAGACTTGTTTCAATACTGTAAATGAGACCCACAAAGGGTCACTGGAGTTTAGCTTTAAGAACAAAAACCAAGATTTAGGTAAATAGGAATACACCTTGTGTTTAGTATACAGGGGTCTATATAGAGTAATTGTATGACTCTCATAAATTCTTAGATTAATTTATTTCTTTCTACTTGCCTCTGTCAAAGAATCCCTTGAAGACTGAAACTTTGTTAACTTTTTCCAGCCATTCAATCAATTAAACGGTTTCTTCTTTAATTATATTCTGTAACTCAATTTCCAACTATTAAACATAGATACACATATTTTGATGGCAGGTAAGAACAATAGCTGGTTGTTCATTCCTGTGAGTGTGCTTCTCTCTGTGTGTATTAGGTCTCCATAAGGGAAAAAGTGTCAAACAGACGTGGACTCCTTGCTCAGTGTGCTTAGAGGAATATGGCTACAGCTCATTGAAGAGGAACAATGAAGATGTAAATGATTATCTGGGGTTGCTGTGTTCCTTGTTCAGAGAGGAATTGCCTGGTATTTCAGAGCTGGACTGACCATAATAGGCGGGATGAGACTGATATACTACAGCAAAATTGTACTCTGTGAAAAGCATTACTGGACAAGAAGCTGCACCCAGGTGATAAATCACCATAAAACAGGCTAACTAGCACCTAGATTACGAGTTGTGTGGTAACAGGGGTTACAGTTTATTCTCAGCCCTCACTTAAGTGCAGCGCCGGTAGTACGGGTCTTTATCAACCCGGCGTTAACAGGGAAGAAGTGAGCGTAGAGCAAAATTGCGCTCCCCACTGCACTCCATTTAGGTAGTTATTAAATAGTTAATAACTATTTAGTAACTATTCTACTGAGTTAAAATAAATACAAACTTGCCTGTAAAATAAAAATAAACCCTAAGCTAGATACAATGTAACTATTAGTTATATTGTAGCTAGCTAAGGGTTTATTTTACAGGTAAGTATTTAGTTTTAAATAGGAATAATTTAGGTAATAATAGTAGGTTTTATTTAGATTTATTTTAATTATATTTAAGTTAGGGGGTGTTAGGGTTAGATTTAGGGTTAGGGGTTAATAATTTTAGTATAGTGGCGGCGACGTTGGGGTCGGCAGATTAGGGGTTAATAAATGTAGGTAGGTGGCGGCGATGTTAGGGACGGCAGATTAGGGGTTAATAATATTTAACTAATGTTTGCAAGGCGGGAGTGCTGCCGTTTAGGGGTTAATATGTTTATTATAGTGGCGGCGATGTCCAGAGCGGCAGATTAGGGGTTAAAAAATTTATTATAGTGTTTGCGATGCGGGAGGGCCTCGGTTTAGGGGTTAATAGGCAGTTTATGGGTGTTAGTGTACTTTTTAGCACTTTAGTTATGAGTTTTATGCTACAACTTTGTAGCGAAAAACTCATAACTACTGACTTTAAAATGCGTTAGGAATCTTGGCGATAGAGGGTGTACCGCTCACTTTTTGGCCTCCCAGGACAAACTCGTAATATCGTTGCTATGCAAGTCCCATAGAAAAAAGACTAAATGCAATTTACGTAACTTGATTTGCGGTAAAGCCAAAAAAGTGTGCGGTACACCTATACCTGCAAGACTCGTAATACCAGCGGGAGTAAAACAGCAGCGTTAGGACCTCATAACGCTGCTTTTTTACCTTAACGCAAAACTCATAATCTAGCGGAATGTTATTGAGCTGGTTGTTCATTCCTGTGAGTGCGCTTCTCTCTGTATATATTAAGAACTATAGACCCAACAAGCCTATGCACATTTCCTAGAAAGTGCAAGCTTAATTAGTTCCTAGGGAAGTCTTCTTCATATCCAAGGTATACTTGAACACCTCTAATGGAAGGTTACTCCACAAATCAATGACCATTTCTGTAAAGAATTGAATCCGCAAATGACTCATGAACCTGCTACCCTTCAACTTGAGATCATGACCCCTTGTCTGACATTGCTATTTTGGGGGGAAATGTTTACAGCCTCAGTTCTATCTAGCCCCTTAAAATACTTAAAGCCAAAGGGGCCTATCAATCAAGCTCCAAATGGAGCTTGATGGCCCGTGTTTCTGGCGAGTCTTCAGGCTCGCCAGAAACACCAGTTTCTAAAGACCGCTGCTCCATAACCTGTGCGCCTGCTCTGAGCAGGCGGACAGATATCGCCGCAATTCAACCCGATCGAATACGATCGGGTTGATTGACACCTCCCTGCTGGCGGGCTGCAGGGGGTGGCGTTTCACCGGCTGGTGCAATGCTGAATATGGAGAGCGTATTGCTCTCCGCATTCAGCAAAGTCTTGCGGACCTGATCCGCACTGTCGGATCAGGTCTGCAAGACCTTTGTTAAATAGAGGCCATAGCATCAGCAGCTAAAAATACTATAATTCTTTTAGACTATTATAAATCATATTAGTTAATGCTTGTTTTTATATTGTGTTCAACAACAAATACACCTGCAAAAGGCCATTATACAGTAATATACACTGTAATTGTTGTTAGTATCAGCATACTCTATTGCCCATTTATGTGATTTTGACTTACTTGAATGTTATCATTCTCAGTATAAATAGTGGATTTACTTTCCCTTCTGCAGAAAATATCTGCATATGAGAATTTCCATTAATTTCTCTATCATTATGCAAAGCTCTTGTGGCTTGAATGAGCTAGCAAGGCTGCAACAGTAAGGATCAGGGCTTTCAGCAGATAATTCAAATCACAGTCTGGCTCATGCAGCAGCACAGACTGTTTAACCCTGCTTTCAACTCTTGTCAGCAAGTATTAGTGCTGGGTCAGCTCTCTTTCTCACCACCTCTGAGTGCAAAGAAATAGATTATGATACCCAGCCTTACTTAAAGGCAATCAGTAGGAACTAAACTCTTAGCAATGATCACAAAACTGCCCTAGAAAGTAGTCTTCTGGGACAGCGTAGAACATTTTCTGAACCTTAGAGACCACCCTAAACTTCTCTGCCTGGTAGACCCTGCTGACTAATTCATTCTTTCTTTGCATTCTGCTTCATGCATTTAGAAGATGTTAAAGAAACATAAAACTCCAAAATTGTATTTTTCCTGATTCAGACAGAGAATATTATTTTAAACAACTTTTCAACTTCTATTATCCAATTTTCTTCATTCTATTGGTATCCTTTGTTTAAAAAGCAGCAATGCACTACTGGGAGCTAACTGAAAGTCAATGACAGGAGGCATATATGTGCAGCCACCAATTGGCACCTCCTAGTCTACCTAGGTATCCCTTTGAAAAAAGGATATCAAGAGAACAAAACAAATGAGCTAATATAAGTCAATTAGAAAGTTGTTTAAAATCAAAAGCTCTATCTGAATTAGTGTTTTATGTCCCTTTAATGGCTGAGAGAAAAGGCTGCAATGAACGGCAAAACTTTATTACATAAATGAGCCCCCTTACCACAACTCATTACCTTAAGAATCCTTTTATCTAAGAGATAACACAGAAGAATGCTCTTGCCGTGTCCATAGTACTCTTCCTGCATGACGCTCACATATCCTCCCCATAAGGATGATTCCAAAGACAGTGGAGTCCTCAATCGTTAGTTCCCCTCATCATAATTCTCACTGCAGAAGAATACATGGGAGAAAGGAAAGACATATTAATATATTGGACCAGATCTAGCCAAAGATTGGCTGCGAACAGCCTGAAGCTAATTCAGTAGCAACATAGGCCTACATTCAATACATTTTGAAAAGGCTCTTCAGCAAAGTAATTCTTTAATATATATTTTTATACTGTTAAGCAGGGAATTGGTGAAGATTGACATTCTTAGATGAAGCAGAACACTAAACAAATAGTGTGCCCAATGGTGAAAAACCACTTGATTGCGCTATAGAGGAAAGCTTCCTAAAATTGGACATCCTCCCAAAGTGTCTAGAAAGTGAGCAAGTACAAAGAGGACGAAAAGGAAGCGCTAAAAGCTAAATCCTCAAAGGACATAAAAATATAAAAATATATTGACCAGATGTTTGGGTGGTGGAAGGGGTATTATTTAATAAAACTGTTGCTTTAAATATCAAAAGCAATGCTTTATTGCAGAAGCCAAATGGCATAAGTGAATAATGTTATAAAACAAACTACTTACAAAAAAACATATAAAATCACATAAAAACATGCATAGCTAGAATGTTTTTAGTGTAGATGTTGGTATATTGCAGATTAAAAAACGAATAGTATAGATTTTGTAAGGTTATGAACTAACCGGTATATAAAAAACATATAACATATATATATATGAGTTGTGCATAAAATTAAATCAGCATATATGAACTATTAGTAGCGTGCACGATCTATATAAAAGTCATAGCAATGTTCCTTTATATACTTCCAAAGAAAATAGGGTATGGAGTAGTATGCTGGGGTTTCTTCCCCACCATAGCTCAAAAAGGCTACGTACTCCCAGATCCTTTATAGCGTTTTTCTTCTAGATATCCTCTACAGGCTATTTGCCCATCCAGAGGCACGATTTGTAATCCAACACGTATATCGATCTTATCCATGTGTGCTTGCAGACTTCCACTGTGTGAAGTAAGAACTTGCTGTGTGGTAAATTTTTGTAGACAAAACCAAAGTGTGTAAATCTTTACAGAACGGCTTCCATGATCATCTTTACTCTTGACCAGTAATTTTCACGTGGTAACACGTTTCAGCCCTCCAATTGGCCTTTGTTAAACCGTGACACTTCTGTGTGGCTGGCTGTCTTTTATACCTTTATCCAGGTGTATTTAATTACTTAAATCTAGTGCTTTTTATTAGTTAACCCCCTGAAACTGTAATTCACAAATAATAATGTAACTGAAAAAACAAGATGAGTGCACCCACTGGGTGTTATAAGCAGAAACCGTAGATTCACAGTCATCCAGTTGACTTCTCCTCAACCTGTAGTAAGAGTCATTGAATCACCTTTTCAACACTGTGTTTATTAGCTATTTATGTGTTTACCAATATGAATGTGCTTGATGTGTTTGTCAGCGCAACAGATAACAATACTTACCAGAACTACATTCTTTGCAATTATTAAAAAGTATACAAGGGAAGGTAAAGCTCTCATTGTAGGGCTATGATGATGAAATGCTTTTAGTAAAAGATATTTCTGTTTCAGCAGCATATGCACACAGGTATTACATGCCCCTCACACTTGCATTCAAACACTACACCTGCTCAGAGAGTCAGCATCGGTCTGTATGATGCAATTTAAAGGGACAGTCAACACCAGAATTACCCATTCCCCAGTTTTGCATAGCAAACACAATTATAATAATACACGTTTTACCTCTGTAATTACTTTGTATCTGTCAGGGTGCCAGGAATCAGACTGAGACGAGAAAAGCAAAAATAATCACACCTTTATTAATAGCAAAAAATAATAAAAAGTCCACAAGTCAAATAACAAGCCAGGAATCAAAACCAGAGCTTGTAGTCAGACGAGCCAGATTCAGGAACAAGGAAAACAGCAGAATCAGGAACAAGCCAGGGATCAGAAACCAGGAAGGACATCAGGCAGCCAGGTAATACACAGGAACTCTCGCAAACAGGTCTGAGACAACGCAAAGGCAAAGCATACTAAACAGAGGTCCTTTAAATAATAAGTGATGACATCACAATTCTGAGACTGCATCCTGTCTCACATGGATGATGCACACCAGTCTGGCCATAAAAGGAAGTGCAGGAATTGAGCAGCATCCCCCACAATGCACCATAGTCAGGAAGAGAGGTGAGTAAAATGGCTGCCGGCAGCACATGGCAAACACAACAGGAAAAAAACCCTGGCAGTACCCTCCCCTCAACGACCCCTCCCCCGCGGGAGGACAAAAGGCTTATTTGGGAAATGGGCATGGAAGGCACGGAGGAGGGCGGGAGCATGAACATCAGAGGAGGGAACCCAAGAACGCTCCTCCGGACCGTAGCCCCTCTAGTGAACCAAATACTGTACATGGCCCCTGGACATACGAGAGTCAATAATGCTGCTGACCTCATACTCCTCATGGTTGTCAACAAAGATAGGATGGGGATGAGGCAACACAGTGATAAACCGATTACAAACCAATGGTTTCAAGAGGGAGACATGAAAAACATTGGAGATGCGCATAGCAGGAGGATGGTCAAGAGTGTAGGCCACAAGATTAACCCGTCTGAGTATTCGAAAAGGACCAACATAATGGGGAGCCAATTTATTGAAAGGCACATGAAGGTTCAAGTTGTGGGAGGACAGCCAAACTCTCTCACCAACATGGTAGGAAGGTGCGGGCAGACGCCTACGATTAGCCTGGAACTTTTGGCGCTGCATAGAACGATGAAGGCAATCCTGAATCTGCACCCACGTTGAACGGAGTTGCCGGAGATGCTCCTCCAAAGCCGGAATACCCTGAGACATGAATGAATCAGGCAACAAGGATGGTTGAAACCCATAATTCGCCATGAACGGGATATCTTGGAGGAAGCATTAATAGCACTATTACGAGCAAACTCTGCCCAAGGTAACAGTTCAGACCAATTATTGTGGTGATATGAGACATAGCAATGGAGAAACTGTTCCAGAGCCTGATTAGACCGTTACGCAGCCCCATTGGATTGAGGGTTATATGCCGAGGAGAAGGAAAGCTGGATCCCCATTTGAGCACAAAAGGAAAACTCCAAAATCTGGAGACAAACTGGCTACCCTGGTCCGACACTATCTCCTTGGGTAACCCATGTAAACAGAGGACCTCCCGGGCAAAAATTGAAGCAGGCTCCTGAGCGGTAGGCAGCTTCATCAAGGGAATGCAATGTGACATTTTAGAAAAACGGTCAACCACCATAAGCATAACAGTATTGCCATTGGAAACAGGGAGCTTAACAATGAAGTCCATGGAAAGATGTGTCCAAGGACGCTCACTATTAGCAATAGGTTGAAGAAGACCCACAGGAAGACGTCGAGGAGTCTTATTCTGTGCAGAAACTGAGCAGGAGGCAACATACGCAGCAACATCAGAACGAAGACCTGGCCACCAGAATTGTCGAGTGACAGACCAAATCATTTGGTTCTTGCCTGGGTGACCTGCAGCTTTAGGATAGTGGTAAGTGTGCAAAAGTTTAGTTCGAAGATTCTCAGGAACAAAACACTTACCACTAGGTTTCTCAGGAGGTGCATTGGTTTGTGCAGCCAGGATCTCCTCCCCCCCAAGGGAGAAGTCAAATTAGTACGTATGGTAGCCAAAATATGGTCAGGAGGTATAACAGGAGTAGGTACAGACTCCTCCTTGGACATAGGCAAAAATTGTCAAGAGAGGGCATCAGCCCTAACATTCTTACTACCAGGCAGGTAGGAGACCACATAATTAAACTGAGACAAAAATAGCGCCCATCTGGCCTGTCGGGCGACAAACGTTTTGCTTCAGATAGATAAGTTAAATTCTTGTGGTCAGTAAGAATGAGCACTGGCATGCTAGTACCCTCAAGGAGATGCCTCCATTCCTTAAGTGCCAAAATTATGGCCAGTAATTCCCTGTCGCCAATTTCATAATTGCACTCCGCTGGAGACAATTTCTTAGAGAAGAAACCACATGAATTTAAGGAACCGTCAGGCATAGGACGTTTAGACAAGAGGGGACCTACTCCAGTCTCAGACGCATCAACCTCAAGAACGAAGGCAGGACAGGGTTAGGATGAGCCAGAACTTGAGCGGCAGCAAAGGCAGCCTTAAGACTATCAAAGGCCTTAATTGCAGTAGGTGACCAATGGAGTGGATCATTCTCTTTATGGGTCATGTCTGTGATAGGTTTGACCAAGGAAGAAAAGTTTTTAATAAACTTTCTATAGTAATTGGCAAACCCCCAAAAACGTTGAATAGACCGAAGACCAACTGGGCGAGGCCACTGCAGAACTACAGATAACTTGTCAGGATCCATGGAGAACCCTGCATCGGAGATAACATAACCTAGGAAGGTTACTTGAGTCTGATGGAACTGACATTCCTCGAGTTTACAAAACAGGCCATTCTCACGTAGTCTCTGAAGAACCCATCTAACATCAGAACGATGAGCCTCAAGTGTGGGTGAGTGTATGAGGATGTCGTCTAAGTACACCACAACACACTGTTGCAACATATCTCATAGGACATCATTAATAAATTCCTGAAAAACAGCAGGAGCATTACATAGGCCAAAGGGCATTACAAGATACTCATAATGCCCGCTCCTGGTGTTAAATGCTGTTTTCCATTTGTGGCCCTCCTTAATCCTAACAAGATTGTACGCTCTTCTCAAATCAAGTTTAGTAAAGACCGTAGCTCCCTTGAGGCTGTCAAAGAGTTCCGTAATAAGTGGAATAGGGTAAGCATTCTTAATGGTAAGACGATTAAGACCACTATAATCGATACATGGTCTTAACTCGCCACCCTTTTTCTTCACAAAGAAGAAGCCAGCCCCTGCAGGAGAGTAGGATTTGCAAATGATCCCCTGCGACAGAGCATCGGCAACATACTCCTCCATAGCACAATTCTCTGCAACAGACAAAGGGTACACCCGGTCCCGAGGAGGAATGGCTCCGGGTTGCAGGTCTATGGCACAATCATAAGACCGTTGAGGAGGCAACGTACCGTCACACACCTTGTCAAACACGTCTAGGAACTCTAGGTACTCCTCTGGCAATTGAGAAACCGAAGAAGTGCACAAGACTTTAACTGGTTTCCGAAGACAAGTGGAAATACATTGCGGGGACCACGACAAAATTTCGGACCTGCTCCAGTCGAGACTGGGATTGTGCTTTTGGAGCCACGGATAACCCAGAACAACCGGAAAATGTGGAGAGTTTATCACCTGGAAATGGAGGGTTTCAAATTGGAGAGCCCCAACAGCCATAGACAATGGAGCAGTTTCGTGAGTAACGAGTGCGGGCTGAAGGGGCCTGCCATCAATGGCCTCAATAGCAAGCGGAACAGACCAAGGTAAAACAGAAATGGAGTGCTGTGATACAAAAGCACTGTCAATGAAATAGCCCGCAGCACCAGAGTCAACAAGAGCCTAACTGACTATGGAGGAGTCCACCCAGGAAAGGACAACCATGACCAAAGGTTTCTCCTTAAGCGGTTCCGGGTACGAAGATAAACCACCCAAGGTCTACCCCTAACAGGACCTTAGGTGTGAGCGTTTCCCGGCCGTGTAGGACAAGACTTCAAAAGGTGGCCCTGTAACCCACAATAGAGGCAGAGTCCCTCCCTTCTCCTAAAGGCCCTCTCTGCCGTGGAGAGATGCGTGAATCCCAGCTGCATCGGCTCAGCAGTACCTGGTGGCTCGGGACCAGGAGGCATGGGTGGGAACTAACACGTAGGAGACAACGGAACAGGAGGCTTGCACAAGTGCTCCTTGAAAGAGTACCTCTCTCTGAGTCTGATGTCAATTAGGATCAAAAAAGACACCAATGCTTTGAGATCCTCTGGTAAATCCCTGGCAGCAACTTCATCTTTAATCGCATCACATAGCCCATGAAAGAAGGCGGCAACAAGGGCTTCATTGTTCCAACCTACTTCTGCGGCAAGCGTACGGAACTCAATAGCATACTGAGCAACAGATCTTGTACCTTGCTGAATGGACATGTCATTTAGCAGCAGAGGAGGAGCGAGCCGGAACATCAAATACCCTTCGAAAGGAGGCCACAAATTCAGGGTAATTTGAAATCACAGGTTTATTAGTCTCCCACAAGGGATTAGCTCAGGCAAGAGCTGTGTCAGAGAGTAACGAGATGAGAAATCCCACCTTAGCTCTGTCAGAGGGAAACGCCTGAGGTAACATCTCAAAGTAAATGCCCACCTGGTTCAAAAACTCTCTGCACTGAATAGGATTGCCTCCATATCGCTGAGGTAGAGGTGCAGAACCGGACATGCTCCTGGTAGGCATAGGTGCAGCAGCAGAAACAGGAGCAGCCATAACTTGCGGGACACTTTGGTCCAAATGTGCAGTGCGAGTCAGCAGGGTTTGCAGGGCTAGTGCAAATTGATCCAAGCGGTGATCCTGTACATCCATCCTGGAAATGATGGCAGGTAAAGGTGGATTATTAGCACCATCAGGATTCATGGCCATTGCGAAATGTCAGGGTGCCAGGAATCAGACTGAGACGAGAAGTGCAAAAATAATCACACCTTTATTAATAGCAAAAAATAATAAAAAGTCCACAAGTCAAATAACAAGAAAGCAATCAAAACCAGAGCTGGTAGTCAGACAAGCTGAGTCAGGAGCCAAAGTGAATAGTCAGACGAGCCGGAATCAGTAACAAGGAAAATAGCAGAGTCAGGAACAAGCCAGGGATCAGAAACCAGGAAGGACGTCAGGCAGCTGTCACGCTCGGCCGCTGGGAAGCTCTGCAGTCCTCTCTGTGTGCTTGATTGACAAGTGTCTGAGCCGCCCCTTCCTGATGATGTCACGACCAGGCTTTTTATTCCGGGCTTCCTGTTTCTCCAGTGCCCGTTTGTTTGTTCCTCTTTGTGGCTTCTGTGAGGAATTCGCTGTGGAATCTCTCTAACTGCTGCTTTTCTGTTGTTAATCTCTTCAAGGACTGACTATGCTGGGTTAACCTTCAACTTCCTGATTACCTGTTTCCAAACAAAGCAAGTACTGTTTATTCTGTGAAACTTTCTAGCTGCTTGATATCCTTTTGCCAATCTCTGCAAGTAATGATTAATCTGTGTTAACCTTCAAACTACCTGTTTACCTGTTGTAAACTCTTCAAGGACTGACTAATCAGTGTTAACCCTCAAACTGCCTGATATACTGTTGAAAACTCTGCAAGTTCTGACTACACAGTGTACTGCCAAACTCTGCAAATACTGTTTATTCTGTGAAACTTTCAATCTGCATGTTTACCTGTTTCCAAACTCTGCAAATACAGTTTATTCAGTGTAAACCTTCAAACTGCTTGATATCCTGTTGCCAATCTCAGCAAGTACTGATTAATCTGTGTTAACCTTCAAACTATCTGATTACCTGTAGCAAACTCTGCAAGTTCTGACTACACAGTGTTAACCCTCAAACTGCCTGATTACCTGTTGCTAACGCTGCAAGTTCTGACTACACAGTGTTAACCCTCAACTGCCTGATTACCTGTTGCAAACTCTGCAAAGACTGACTACACAGTGTTAACCCTCAAACTGCCTGATAACAAATGACCTGAAACTGATTGGAACCATGGAGCCTTATGGGCAGCCTTTCGCAAAGGACTTTGCGAACGCCTTAAGGATGAACTTGTATTTCGGGAACTCCCCGATTCATTGGAGGGTCTTATCAATTTATGTATTACTCTTGACGCCCGGCATTCAGAACGTCTTCAGGAGAGAGATAGGAATCGGAGATCCTTTGTTAAATCTTCTTTTCTTCCTCCTTTTCGAACCTCAAGTCTTTCTAATAATAATTTACAATCTCCTGAGTCTGTGGAACCTATGGAAGTAGGAGCTATTAAATTATCAGAAGCTGAACGCCATAGAAGGCGTACTCTTGGTTTATGTCTGTATTGTGGTACCAAAGGACATTTACTGAAGGACTGTCCTATCTGGCCAGTAAAAGCCAAGGCTAAACTTTTGATAGAGGGACAGAGTTAAGCCAGAATCCCATGTCTTCCCTCAATTCTAAACTTTTTGTTCCTGTAACTATCACTTTTGGAAACACCAAGTTTCGAGCTCAAGCTCTCATCGATTCTGGAGCTGCTGGAGTTTTCATTGATTCAAACTTTGCTGACTCTCTCAGGATTCCTCTTCAAGCCAAGAAACAGTTAATTAAGGTAACTACTGTTAGTGGACAGCCTCTAGGTTCTGGTATCATACAACATTCTACCATTCCTCTTCTTTTGTCTGTGGGCATACTTCATTCTGAAATTATTTGTTTTGATGTCATCTCTTCTCCCCACATACCATTGATTCTGGGGTTACCTTGGTTGCAGCTTCATGATTCAGTTTTCTCATGGTCTAAAGGAGAACTTATTTCCTGGGGAACTACCTGTTTCAAACATTGCCTGCAAAATCCCTCTAAACCATCTTGTCCTGTCGTAGCTATGGTGGAAGTTCCTGATTTATTGCCTAATTACTATCATGCCTTTAGTGATGTGTTTTCTAAAAAGGAGGCTGAGACATTACCTCCACACCAGATATTTGACTGTCCTATCGAATTGTATTCAGGGGCTCCTCTACCTAAGTGAAGGACATATCCCCTCTCTCGTCAAGAAAATGTCTCTCTTGAGGAATACATAAAGGACAACTTAGCTAGAGGATTTATTCGTCCTTCCTCATCACCTGTGGGTGCGGGTTTTTTCTTCATTGGGAAAAAAGATGAAGGTCTTCGTCCCTGTATTGATTATCGAGCCTTGAATCAGATTACTGTCAAAAACAGCTATCCTCTGCCGCTCATTTCTGAGTTATTTGATCGTCTTCAAGGTGCTTCTATTTTTTCCAAGTTAGATCTCCGTGGGGCCTACAATCTGGTCAGAATCCGTAAAGGAGACGAATGGAAGACGGCATTTAACACTAGATTTGGTCATTACGAGTATCTAGTAATGCCATTCGGATTGTGCAATGCACCAGCAGTATTTCAGCACTTTGTTAACGAAATCTTCAGAGATTATCTAAATCAATTTGTTATCATTTATCTCTATGACATTCTGATCTATTTGAAAACATTACAGGAACATGTACATCATGTAAGACTGGTACTTCAGAGGTTACGAGACAATTCCCTGTTCGCTAAATTGGAGAAATGCTATTTTCATCAGAGTTCCATTCCCTTTTTGGGGTATATCATTTCTGAATCAGGTTTTGAAATGGATCCTGCTAAACTTTCGGCTATCAAGGACTGGCCCAGACCAACTACTCTCAAATCCCTGCAGAGGTTTCTTGGCTTTGCCAATTACTATAGAAAGTTTATAAAGAGCTTTGCTGACATCACGTCTCCGCTCACTTCTCTTACTTAGAAAGGGCAAAATTGTAAGAACTGGTCCTCTTCGGCAGTACAGGATTTTGAAATGCTAAAATCAGCATTTTCTTCTGCACCTCTTCTCAGTCATCCAATTCTTGATCTCCAGTTTATTTTGGAGGTTGACGCTTCCTCTATAGCAGCTGGAGCTGTTCTCTCCCAATGTGATCCGACTACCAGCAAGATACATCCTGTGGCGTTCTTTTCGAAAAAATTAAATCCTGCCGAGTTAAATTATGATGTGGGCAATAAGGAGCTTTTAGCTATAAAATTAGCTTTGGATGAATGGAGGCATTGGTTAGAGTGTACCAGTCAACCTTTTTTCATTCTGACAGATCACAAGAATCTTTTATACCTCCAAGCAGCTACACGTCTCAATCCTCGTCAGGCTCGGTGGGCCTTGTTCTTCTCCAGGTTTAATTTTGTACTTTCCTATGTTCCTGGTTCAAAAAATTCCAAGGCAGATGCTTTATCTAGGCAGTTCCGATCTTCTGAACCTTCTCCATTGGATTCAGAACCTATACTACGTCCAGTCAAAGTTTTGGCTCAAGTATCCACTTTTCCAGTACAGGCTTTACATGCTGCTCAAGTCTGGGTACCATCTTCTTGCAAACTACCTTCTGGTATCCTGTATGTACCCAAAGGATTACGTTTTAAGCTTCTACGTTAGGCTTACGACAACATTTCAGCAGGTCATCCTGGAATAACCAATACATTTTGGAAACTGAAGCAGCATGTTTGATGGTCCACTATGAGGAGGGATGTTAAGGATTATATTGCTGCTTGTAGTTCTTGTGCTTCCAACAAACAATCTTCTCATCGACTGTTTGGTCTATTACACCCTCTTCCTATTCCTCATTACCCTTGGTCTCACTTTTCCATGGACTTTGTTACAGATCTTCCTGTTTCTGCTGGAAATACGACCATTTGGGTAGTGGTGGATCGGTTCTCCAAGTCTGCTCACTTCATACCTCTTCCAGGCTTGCCTTCAGCTCAAAGACTTTCTGAACTCTTTGTTCTACATATATCTCGTTTACATGGTTTTCCCACTGACATAGTCTCAGATCGTGGAGTCCAATTTGTTTCCAAATTTTGGAGGTCTTTTTGTAAGCACTTCGGAATCAACATATCTCTTTCTACTGCACATCATCCTCAATCCAACGGACAGACTGAGCGTGTAAATCAAGCCTTGGAATCTTTTCTTAGACATTATGTAGACCATCATCACTCCAACTGGTCTCAGTTATTGCCTTTGGCGGAATTAGCTCACAACTCACGTTATAACGCCTCATTACAGACCTCTCCCTTTAAGGCAGCTTATGGATTTGAACCTAGAACCTTTCCTATGATTACCAGTTCTACTGAAGTCCCTGGAGCAGATCGTATAGTGAAAAATTTCAGTAACCACTGGCAACTCATTTGTCAAAATCTACTTTCTTCTTCCTTAAGACATAAGAAATATGCTGGTCGCAGAAGGTGCAAGGCTCCTTTACTTCGTACTGGAGACAGAGTATTTTTATCCACCAGATTTATACGTCTAAAACAACCTTGTACTAAGTTGGGTCCTAAGTACATTGGACCTTTTCGAATTGTTTCCAAAGTTTGTTCTTCTGCATACCGCCTGGCCTTACCCAAGACTCTCAAGATCCATCCAGTGTTTCATGTCTCCCTACTCAAGCCAGTCATCTACAATCGGTACTCTATCAAGAGTAAACCACCTCCTCCACTTTCCGTAGAGGGAACTTCTGAGTTTGAAATCAGCCAGATTCTGGATTCCAAGCTACGGGGCAATCAGCTGTACTACCTGGTCCATTGGAAGGGTTATCCTATCTCTGAACGATCTTGGCAACCGGCCTCTCATGTTCATTCTCCAGCTCTTGTCAAGTCTTTTCACAAGAAATACCCTGCCAGGCCTGGTCAGGCCCCCCGGAGGGGTCCTTGAGGAGGGGGCACTGTCACGCTCGGCCGCTGCCAAGCTCTGCAGTCCTCTCTGTGTGCTTGATTGATAGGTGTCTGAGCCGCCCCTTCCTGATGATGTCACAACCAGGCTTTTTATTCCCGTTTGTTTGTTCCTCTTTGTGGCTTCTGTGAGGAATTCGTTGTGGAATCTCTCTAACTGATGCTTTTCTTCAAGGACTGACTATGCTGGGTTAACCTTCAACTTCCTGATTACCTGTTTCCAAACAATGCAAGTACTGTTTATTCTGTGAAACTTTCTAACTGCATGTTTACCTGTTTCCAAACTCTGCAAATACAGTTTATTCAGTGTAAACCTTCAAACTGCTTGATATCCTGTTGCCAATCTCAGCAAGTACTGATTAATCTGTGTTAACCTTCAAACTACCTGTTTACCTGTTGCAAACTCTGCAAGGACTGACTATTCAGTGTTAACCCTCAAACTGCCTGATATACTGTTGCAAACTCTGCAAGTTCTGACTACACAGTGTACTGCCAAACTCTGCAAATACTGTTTATTCTGTGAAACTTTCAATCTGCATGTTTACCTGTTTCCAAACTCTGCAAATACAGTTTATTCAGTGTAAACCTTCAAACTGCTTGATATCCTGTTGCCAATCTCAGCAAGTACTGATTAATCTGTGTTAACCTTCAAACTACCTGATTACCTGTAGCAAACTCTGCAAGTTCTGACTACACAGTGTTAACCCTCAAACTGCCTGATTACCTGTTGCTAACTCTGCAAGTTCTGACTACACAGTGTTAACCCTCAAACTGCCTGATTACCTGTTGCAAACTCTGCAAAGACTGACTACACAGTGTTAACCCTCAAACTGCCTGATAACAAATTACCTACTCCTGCATTATTAACTGTTTCTTGATTTACCCTTCTTATGTCTGAGAATAAGTGGACTATCCCTGCTCTCCTGAATCTGTGGAAGACATTTCCTGAAACCAGTTCCTTATTCAGAAGTCTATCTGGCTGATATCTTGAATTACTTTGGGCACAAGCTAACCCTGCTCCATATCGTGAGTATTTGTTTTTTGGAGGTTGTCGTAGGGTCACATCCTGGATTAAACTCTGAGTGCAAGGGTGTTGTTTAAGTTCGCCCTAGCATTTGGGTCTTCTTCTGGACATTTCCTAACCTGACAGCAGCCAGGTAAAACACAGGAACTCTCACAAACAGGTCTGAGACAACGCAAAGACAAAGCATACTGAACTAAATAATAAGTGATGACATCACAATTCTGAGACTGCATCCTGTCTCACATGGATGATGCACACCAGTCTGGCCATAAAAGGAAGTGCAGGAATTGAGCAGCATCCCCCACAATGCACCATAGTCAGGAAGAGAGGTGAGTAAAATTGCTGCCAGCAGCACATGGCAAACACAACAGGGAAAAAACCCTGACAGTATCTATGCCTCTGCAGACTGCCCCGTTATTTCAGTTCTTTTGACAGACTTGCATTTTAGCCAGTCAGTACTGACTTCAAGGTAACTTCACGTGCGTGAGCTCAATGTTATCTATATGATACACATGTGTCTAGTGTTGAAAAACTGTCAAAATGCATTCAGATTAGAGGCGGCCTTCAAGGTCTAAAAAAATTAGTATATGAGCCTACCTAGGTTTAGCTTTCAACTGAGAATAGCAAGAGAACAAAGCAAAATTAATTAAGTAAAATGGAAAGTTTTTTAAAATTATATGCCCTATTTGAATCATGAAAGTTTATTTTGGACTTGACTGTCCCTTTAAGTAAAATATTACTTGAGACATGCCACTGATTGCACTCTTATCAAGCATGATGTATGAATGCTGGTGTACAGGCATGCAAAGCATATATGCATATGCCAAGAAAACAGTAATATCTTTTACTAGAAACATTTGTGCTACTACAATTATATTGCAAAAATAATTCTATTCAAAATGTATATGTTCTCATGCATAGTTCAGTTTTGACCATCATGTCCCTTTATGCAGATATAAGTTGACATCATCAAATACAATTAGGACAACAGCAAGGAGTTGTTCTCAGTCATCAAGGAATTCCCTAAACCCAACAGCAACACCACCAACATCCCACCTCCCAGGACCTCTGCAATACCCTTGCTGCCAACTTCCACCGCAAGATCCTCGACATCTATGACAGTTTCACACCTCATAACTCAACCTCCACCACCCACTCCCCTACACCCAATGACACCCCTCCCAAATATGCCCCCCCACACCACACACGGACTATCTGGAGCCCCCTCACCACAGAGGACACCCTCAGAATCATGAAATCCATCCACTCTGATGTACCCTCGGACCCATGCCCTCATCACCTATTCAACAAAGCAAGCGACACCATCGCCCCTGAACTCTGCCGCACCATCAACTGCTCCATCAAAACTGGCACCTTCCCAGATGTCGGGAAGCATGCAGAACTGAAACCCCTGCTGAAGAAACCCTCTGCAGACCCCAAAGACCCTAATAACTACTGCCCCATCTCTCTACTCCCCTTCCCAGCCAATGTCATAGAGAAGTCCATCAACTCAAAACTTATTGACCACATTGAGGCCAACCACTCCCTGGACCACTCCCAATCCGGCTTCAGAAGCAACCACAGCACTGAGACCGTCCTCCTCGCCTCCACAGATGACATCTGCGCCATGCTCGACCGAAGAGAAACTGCCGCCCTCATCCTTCTAGAACTCTCAGCAGCCTTTGACATTGTTAACCACAACACCCCCCGCACCCGCCTACATGACGCTGGCATACGCAGCAAAGCCCTGGAATGGATCACCTCCTTCCTCACGGGCAGGACCCAGAAATTCAGACTCCCTCCCTTCTCCTCCAAACCCACACCAGTCAACTGTGGTGTACCACAAGGCTCTTCGCTGAGCCCCACCCTCTTCAACATCTACATGGCCCCTCTCGCAGCCATCGTCCGATGCCACGACCTCAACATCGTCTCCTACGCCAACGATACCCAGTTAATCATCTCACTCACCCGAGATCCCACCACCGCCAAAAAGAACATCCACAAAGGCCTGACAGCAGTCGCCACCTGGATGAATGACAACCGGCTCAAACTGAACACAGACAAAACCAAAGTCCTCCTCCTCGTACCCAATAAATGCGCATGGGATGACTCCTGGTGGCACACAGACCTCTGTCACCATCCAACCCCAACTGACCACCCATGATATCTAGGCTTCAGTCTGGACTCATCACTCTCCATGAACTGACAAATCAATGCCATCACCTCAACATGCTTCCACATCCTCCACCTGCTATGAAAAATCTTCAAGTGGATCCCTACCGAAACCAGGAAAACAGTCACCCACGCCCTTGTCACCAGCCGCTTGGACTACGGCAATGCACTCTACCCCGGCTCCACCATTAAACTCCAAAAGAGACTCCAACGTATCCAGAACGCCTCAGCCAGACTCATCCTCGACATCCCTATCCAATGCCACATCACCGAACACCTAAGGAACCTTCACTGGCTCCCCATCAACAAGAGAATCACCTTCAAGCTCCTTACCCACGCGTTCAAGGCCCTACACAACATCGGACCCGAATACATAAACCACCTCGTAAATTTCTACTACCCCGCCAGACAACTACGATTGGCCGACCAAGCACTCAGAGTCATACCCCCCATCAGCAAATCCACAGCGGGCAGAAGATCCTTCTCCCATATAGCAGAAAAGACATAGAACACTCTCCCGCTACACCTCAGACAATCCCCCTCGCTCACCAAGTTCAGAAAGGACCTCAAAACTTCACTCTTCGATTGAACACCCATCCCCTCCTCTTATCTGCTTTCCCTTAGCACCTTGAGACCCTCACGGGTGATTAGTTTGCGCTCTATAAGTACCCAATAGATAGATAGATAGATAGATAGATAGGAGCACAAGTGATGAAAAGCCCAATTCCAAGCCTTTAAACGAGCCACCTATAAACACTAAACAAGTTCCTACATTTGCTTTATGTTCCTGGGGTAGCCAAAAAAACTGTCAGCCTGGTCTGACAACTAAATAAATACTGGACAGACAATTTGCACAATCCTTCAGCTGCTTTATAAGTTTATTTTTAGGCCACAGGCAAAAACATAATAGTTATTCTGAAAGTTGAGAGGTGTATTATTTTGAGCTACAAAAACATTTGTTTATTTCATAGACTGTGTTGCGCATAATGTCTAATTTCCTTTTATTTATGTTAACTGAAGGTGAAGACATAAACATCTGTTAAATGAGTCACATTTCCCAGGGTAGAATCTGGGATTAAGCATCAAATCATGCAAAGTTATATGATGCATGCAAAGGTCAGCTCCATACAGCTGCACTTCTAGATGTGCCTGCAATCAGGTTGACACTTCTGTCTTAAGACTGTTGATCAGCTTATTTATCACAGCAATTGCTTAGATGAATAGGAAATTGTAAGAAAGTTAGTATGCTATAAATGAAAACTGGTAGTCTGTTTGCTGTGTTGTTTTGAAAAATCTTGCACCTGCCCCCCAAGGAGCCGTAGAAATTAAAGGAACAATTTTCGCTAATTAGGAGAAGCATATCAATGTAGCCACCAACCCGCAGTTATGTCTTGCTCAGGAGCAGAAATAAATTGCTACTCCTGAACAGACTTTAAAAGTACATGAAACCCAATTTTCTTCTTTCATGATTTAGATAAAGAATATGGTTTTAAATAAGTTTCCAATTATCTATTTTGCTTCATTCTCTTAGTATCTTTTGTTGAAGAAACAGCAATGCACGTGGGTCAGTCAATTACATGAGGCATACTGTAAATGTGCAGCCACCAATCAGCAGCTCCTGGGCCTATCTAGATATGATTTTCAACAAAGTATACCAAGAGAACAAAACAAATTAGATAATAAAAATAAATTGGAAAGTTGTTTAAAATTGCATGCTTTCTCTGAATCACAGAAGAAAAAAATTGGGTTTCATGTCGCTTTAACTAGGTTTTTAACCCCTTAACAAGTCTTAGAGGCAGGAATTGCTCAGTATAACCCCTCTCCATTAAAATACCCCATATAAATAATCAATGCCCATCTATCATACTAGCTTAATATGATAACCCCACTAAATATTAACCCTTTATCCACCAGAATAGCCCACTAGCACAATATCCACACAAGGTCATTCTGTGCAAAGGAAAGTGACAGCTTAGTAACGAGGTTGAATAGAAAGATTGAAGGCATTCATCAAGATGTATCAGTACCATTCTTGGATGATCCATGGCTTTAAGCAGAAATAAATGTATAAGAATTTAGTAGCTTTGT
The DNA here is from genome assembly GCF_027579735.1 of Bombina bombina. NCBI lineage: Eukaryota > Metazoa > Chordata > Amphibia > Anura > Bombinatoridae > Bombina > Bombina bombina. The sequence goes on from NC_069501.1 coordinate 226,760,246, forward strand.
ATCAATCAATGTAATAGACTTTGGAATGTGAACATCCTACCCTTAATAAAGTAAATACAATGCTTTTGCTCACCAGTAATATGTCTGAAAATAGAAAAAAGGGCCACTTTAGTACCTCCCAAAGGAACGCTGTCATGCTGTAATAAGACTTAATGTTGCAAACCATTATTTTCCATTGGTTGAGCTCCCCTCTCTGATAAGTAGATACTGCTGCAAATTGTGTAGGTTTCCCTATGTTATAAAACTGCCTATCACTGAGGGGGAAGATTGCCTCTCTGATGTGGCTCAGTCAAAATGATCATGACTTGATAAGCCAAATGCACCCAAGTGTTACAAATGGCAATGCCAAATCCAATGTCAGAGATGCTCACAAGCATTCGGGGAAACACAGTTCCCACCACCCTCAAGGTCTCACAATAATGTACCAACAACACTGCAAATGTGGTTAGCATGATATCATATATATATATAGATATGTGTGTATGTATATATATATATATATATATATATATATATATATGTGTGTGTGTGTGTGTGTGTGTATGTATATGTATGTATATATATATATATATATATATATGTGTGTGTGTGTGTGTATATATATATGTGTGTGTGTGTATATATATTAATTTCAGACACCTCAAAATCTCACTTTGCATGCCTTTTCCTTTGCAAATTTTGTCACCATTTCAGCCAGATCAAGTGCTGCTTCCTGTGTATGTTCAATAGATATAGTTGCCAAGCCAACTAGTCTCTTTTCCAACATTGTAGAACGTATGTAACTTTTTATAAGTTTGAGCTTTGAGAAACTACGTTCACCACTTGCCACTGATACTGGAAGTGTGAGAAGGATCCTCAGAGCAACAGAAACATTGGGCACGTTATCCAGAAGTTTATTTTGTAGCATGAAGAGAAGTACTTCTTGTGGCGGCATAGGCTTTGGAAGTCTTCGAGCTATTGCTTCAAGTTCACAACGCAGATCTTCAGCATCAATATCTTTGTTTCCATTATGCATCAATGACTTTTCCAAATTATTACAGTCCTTAAGTAAATCTTCTGTTGATTTTTTCTTTATACTGTATATGTCATATAGAAAGCCAAATAGTGAATTATATTTTTGTAGCTGTTGGAATCTCTCTTCAATCGATTGTATTGCCATGTCTAAAACAGCATAGTAAAAACCTGTTTTGAATTTCTGCTTTGGATCTTGTGGTGCTTCTTCTCGGGCCTCATAATCAAACTGCCGTTTCTTTCTCCTGTTTCGAACTTGATCTTCTGTCTCAAAGTTTGGTACTATCTGTATCTCATTTGCAATCTCAGTAGCATCTGTCAAAACTTGTTGAAAACCCTTATCACACCTGCAGGTTATGAGATAGTTCTTGGCAGTGACGTGCATTCATTAGAGGCAGGGGAGGCAGCGCCTCCCCTGGCCAATGTGGGAATTACATCTATTTTTTCATTAAAAAAAAAAAAAAAAAAATGTTGTTTTTTTTTCTTCTTTTTTTTTTTTTTACATATGAAAGGTGACCCCCCCTACCCCCCCACCCCTCCACCAAATTATGCTTTTTATTGTTTATTTAATTTAACTTTACTTACTACATTGCATTCATATTGCGCAAGAAGGTATGAGGCCAGCTGTCCTTCCATTGCGCAATATGAATGTAATTATGTTATGGGCTGCTTTAAAGACTGCCACCCAGTGGGGAATAAAAACTAATGCAGCAGTCTCTAATGCAGCCCATAACTGCTCCCACCGGAGGCTAGCCTCGGGAGCCCTGAGCCCTGCCTGCCCGGCCGCTCAGCCAATCAGGCATCAGTATGTCTGAGTCTCTAGGCTGAGTTGCCGGGCGGGAAATTGTTGCGCAGCCGCATTGGTGGTCAGGTTGATGCGGCCGGTGTGGATTTGAGTCAGGCAGCCCGATGCGACGACGACAACGACAACGACAAAGGTAAGTGAAGGAGCTGAATGCTGCCGGAGAGGGCCATTGAAATATCCAAGCTAGCCTTAAAGGATGAACTGCCGTCTGCCTCCCAGTCAGTCACCCACACTTATAGGCTTAAGCTTAAAAAGGTTAAAAAAAAGGACATTTTTGTATGAGTTGGGTTGCATTGCAAACATAAATAGATCTCCCTTACTTTTTGAAATTTGTACACCAGGACCCAACAAACTGTGCCCAGCAATGGCCCCTGTTAATCGTTAGAAATCAATCTGCAACTGATTTAGGACAGTGAGGCTATGAAAAGAAATGTTTAAATTAGCAAAACTATATTCCTAATCCATCTCACCATAAACACTGTAAATAATAACTAACTATATATATATATAGGCATTAGGCAAAATATATGTTTTAAAGGGGCATTCCAAAAAACAAACAGTTCTAAATCTTCTAGCCTTGAACAGTTCTTCTAGTGGCACAGCAGCATGCATGCAATGCTTAATAAAACACAAAAATAAAAATTTACTTTCATGATTTATTTTGTCCCCCTTTCAATCTGAAAAATGTCCCCCCCCCCCCCAATATATTTATTATGCAGCACATTTTATTTATATTAAGTTTAGCACACATATCAAAATGTATCATATACCTTTTTTCTAAATAAAATGTGTTCTGCATAAATAAATACATATACAAGTATATATTTATTGAATGCAGGACATTTGAAGTAGTTCCAAAATGTGATCAAATTATACCCTTGTAGACTTCAGAGCATTTGGCATTGAGATGCCAATCAGTGCACAGATCAGGAACCTCTGAACTGTGCACTAATGGGCACCTGAATCATATGCCAAATGCTCTGAAGCCTCCATTCACCCTCTACCTAAAAATAAGATCATAGTTCTGAGGTTGTCAGGTCCAGTCAATCACACTTTGTTTTTTTTTTATCATATTACTAATGAGTGAAATAAGTAAGGAGTTAAATGACTGAACTCTTTCACTAACTTATGAACTTCCAAGGAACATCCTACCTCATATTCTCAATAATGAGAACAGCTGTTTTACTTTTTTTAAATTCAGTAACTGACACAGAGTGCCCAGACACAATGTCACAGACTCTCTCTATCACCATAGTATCTTGGCGTGGACACTCATTGACAGCTACTGGATTTAAAAAAAGTAAAAGAGCTGTTTTCATTAACTTCCTTCACCTTCTGGCTCTCTGTGTGTGTATGAGTGAGTGTGTGTATGCGTGTGTATCAGTGTATATCTATGTGTGTGTGTATGCGTGTGTATCAGTGTATATCTGTGTGTGTATCAGTGTATATCTGTGTGTGTGTATGAGTAAGTGTGTGTGGGTATGAGTGTGTGTGCGTATGCGTGTGTGTATCAGTGTATATCTGTGTGTGTATCAATGTATATCTGTGTGTGTGTGTGTGTATGCGTGTGTATCAGTGTATATATGTGTGTGTATCAGTGTATATCTGTGTGTGTGTGTATGCGTGTGTATCAGTGTATATATGTGTGTGTATCAGTGTATATCTGTGTGTGTATCAATGTATATCTGTGTGTGTGTGTATGCGTGTATCAGTGTATATCTGTGTGTGTATCAGTGTATATCTGTGTGTGTGTATGAGTAAGTGTGTGTGGGTATGAGTGTGTGTGCGTATGCGTGTGTGTATCAGTGTATATCTGTGTGTGTATCAATGTATATCTGTGTGTGTATGCGTGTGTATCAGTGTATATATGTGTGTGTATCAGAGTATATCTGTGTGTGTGTGTATGCGTGTGTATCAGTGTATATATGTGTGTGTATCAGTGTATATCTGTGTGTGTATCAATGTATATCTGTGTGTGTGTGTATGCGTGTATCAGTGTATATATGTGTGTGTATCAGTGTATATCTGTGTGTGTATCAATGTATATCTGTGTGTGTGTGTATGCGTGTATCAGTGTATATATGTGTGTGTATCAGTGTATATCTGTGTGTGTATGAGTGAGTGTGTGGGTATGAGTGTGTGTGTGTGTTTCAGTGTATATCTGTGTGTATGAGTGAGTGTGTGTGTGTATGAGTATGAGTGTGTGTATCAGAGTATCACTGTATATTTGTGTGTGTGTGTATGTGTCCTGTCTCTGCAATTTTTTATAAACATTGGACTAGTGTAAAATGGAAATTTCCAGCCATGCCTATAAAATAAATTGAATGACTACTACATTCTAGCTGGATCTCTGTTACTCTCTCTCTCTCTGTCACAAACACACTCACTGACACTTTCTCTCTCTCTCTGTCATGCACAGCACACACACCAACTTACTCTCTCTGTCATGCACACACACACACTTACTCTCTCTGTCATGCAAAATTGTCATGTAAATCTGTCATGTAAATTGTGTTATGTATAACACAGGAATTGTGGTATGGTTATTGGAATTGGTTAAGGCATTGGCAGATGATTGTTGGCAAACTTGGCAGTTAGGCAGCAGCACTGCAGCAGCAAAATGTACTCGTCGTGACAAGTTCAGACAGACTTCAGAACGTCTTACTTTTACTATTTTTTAGTAACTGTTTTTGTCAGTGGCAGCTATAGTTATACTGTGGTGTTTTTCACACCAATTTATAAGTTATGAGATTTATTAACCTCGTTTAATGCGGTTATTTTAATAAATGTCATAACTTATAAATTGGTTTGAAAAATACACAGTATAATAGCGGCTAGCACTGACAAAAACAGTTACTAAAAAAAATAGTAAGAGTAAGACGTTCTGAACGTGGGACCGGGTCGGGTGGCTAAGTTGTATATTTTGTAAAATAAGGCTGCAGTCAGTGCAGTGCAGCAGCCATGAGTGCAGTTGAGATCAAAACGTCAAAACATAAACAGTCAGGCCTGTAAAGCGTGGGAATTTTAGCCCCACCTACAAGACACCCACACACTCTCTCTGTGGCTGTGCACAAGTCTCCCTCACCTGCTTCCTTTCCTGGAAATGTTGGGAGGTAAACTATTATGATATGCTTGCTGTGCTGAACAAACCTCCCAAGCTATGCTGTCCTAAGACATTGAAGTAGCTGCTTCTGCTTCTATAAGCTTTTCCTGAAAACTTTAGGGAAATAGTGTTAAATAACTTTCCAATTTACATCTAATATCTGATTATCTGCATTCTTTTGATATCCTTTGTTGAAATCATATCTAAATATGCTCATTAGATACTGTGCATACTTAGATATTATTTTCAACAAAGGATATCAAAAGAATGAAGAAAATCAGATATCCTTTGTTGAAAATCATATCTAAATATGCTCATTAGCTACTGTGCATATTTAGATATGATTTTCAACAAAGGATATCAAAAGAATGAAGAAAATCAGATATCCTTTGTTGGAAATCATATCTAAATATGCTCATTAGCTACTGCACATATTTAGATATGATTTTCAACAAAGGATATCTGATTTTCTTCATTCTTTTGATATCCTTGGTTGAAAATCATATCTAAATATGCTCAGTAGCTACTGCGCATATTTAGATATGATTTTCAACAAAGGATATCAAAAGAATGAAGAAAATCAGATATCCTTTGTTGAAAATCATATCTTAATATGCTCAGTAGCTACTGATTGGTGGCTGCATATACATACCTCATGCAATTGGCTCACCCATGTGCATTGCTATTTCTTCAACAAAGGATATCTAAATAATGAAGGCGTATCCGATTCCTAGCCACTGCCTCACCAGCCTCTGACCTCACCGCACATCACTGGTTCTTGGTCACTTGCAATTGTCTTGTAGCTGAATTTAAATCAGCTTCCTTATTTTGTAGTAGCTTGCTTGTAAGATTGACTTCAAAAAGGATGTTGTACCATGTAACAAGGGATACCACAAACTTGAATTTACTAACTGCATCAGCAAGGCCCTTGGCTTCAACTCGGGAAGTATTTCCAGATGGACCTGATAGGCTTGTATCCTCAAAAATCTCTATCAAAGCATCATATATATTACCAAGATGATATCTCAGTGGTTTCAAAGCATCAATCCGACTCTCCCATCTTGTTTCACTCAATGGCTTAACAGTTATGCCTAAGTCTGATATATGGCTAATTAGAACTTGCCAACGCTTAGTTGATGTAGAGAAATAATTATAAATCTGTTGAACTAACCCGAAGAAAGTTGTTGCTTCCAGACAACACCTAGCAGCATCATTGACTACCAAGTTTAAAGAGTGTGCATTGCAGGGCACAAAAATCGCACGTGGGTTTAAGTCCAGTATTCTCTTTTGTGCTCCATTTTGTTTGCCTTTCATGTTACTGCCATTGTCATACCCTTGACCACGCAGATTTTCAATTGGCAATTGAATTAGCTTCAGCTGTTAAAGAAGAGTTTCTGCTATAAAGGCACCTGTAGTCTCCTGTAGTGGAATAAATCCTAAGAAAAGTTCTCGTATAGTAATACTTTCAGACTCATTATCTGATGGTTTGCTTATATCAACAAAACGTACAATCATTGTCATTTGCTCAATATGAGAAACATCGGGTGTGCAGTCCAGAATAATTGAAAAGTATTTAGCTGAGGTTGTGCTTGTTATAATTTTCTTCTTTATCGCACCGGCTAGAAGCTGTATAAGCTCATTCTGGATATCTTTTCCCAGGTAGTGAACCAATGTTTCTTGATCTTTAACCCTACGCAAATGTTCATTCATGATATGATCAAAAAGGGCTAGATATTCGACAAACTTTAAAAAATTTCCATTGCCGGCACTATACAACTTGTCATTTGTACCACGGAATGATAAGTTTTGCATGGCAAGAACTCTTACCAAAGCAATCAAGCGTTGCAAGACTTGTTGCCAATATTGTTCTTCTTGCCTAATTTTCAGCTGGTTTAGAGCATCAATTGTTTTTTCTTTAGATAAGCGGAATTCAAGTTCACGCCAGGCTTGATAGTTTTCCAAATGGTCAGTATTCCTCTCATGTGAAGAAATAATTGCTCCAATGTTCTTCCAGTCTTTTGAACCTGTTTCTTGTAGGGATGATGCAACATTTCTTTTACTGAACAAATTTTAGCAAAAACAAAAAACCACATCTTTTGAGGTTGAATATATCAACCATTGGCGACACACTTCTTCACCATTTGCCAGTCTCCTCTTGTAGTGTACAGTAGAAAATCGTCTGTTTTTTGAGTCTTTGGGAAAATCATGTAATACAACCTCCTGTGGTCCATGTTGAATTATAAGCTGTCGTAGATCATCACTGCAAGAGTTGGGCCATTTAGCAGGGTCACTGTAATCAAAATCAGGCACAATATTGTTTTCTTTTGATGACTTCGCAGTGCTACTACTAGTCTCACTGTTATTGACATCTTTTTCTTCTTCATTATTTCTAGAAACATTTCCAAATTGTGAAACTTCAGTATGACTTGTAGTTGGAGCACAACATTCAGCTTCCCCATCCCCAGTGGCAGGTTCCACTAGAGTACAGTCACATTCTTGTTCTTGATTTGCTTTCTGTGTATGAAGGTATCTAAAGAAGGACCCCTCTTGCTTTGCTTGCTCCTTAGCTTGTTCTGCCTTTCGTTTGCGGTACTGGGCTCCAGAAGGTCGTTTTTTATCAGCCATAGGTAACTGAAGAAAATAAAAAACATCTGGTTAAGTAAAGATAGTTCAGCTCTATGGTCCATCTTCGAAAATATAAAACTACTTATATATGTATATTACAATCAAAGACATAAGTGACTATGCCACAATCTCCCCCAACTACACCCACATGGTCACCCCTATGTTTGCCTTTAAGCTGGGAAGTTGACCCCATTGTTTAATGTTTTATTAATTAACAAATAACCGTACGTTGGTAAAAATTCACCTGAGAAACAAATGACCCCACACCTCAGGCCCAGCAATTGATCCTGGGCAAAATTAAAGAATTATTTTTTTCATGACAACTTAGTAGTTATTGTTTAAAACTCAATTACAAGCTAGCAAGTCACCGTGTCAATATATATTTACATTTACAATCTACATTCAGCATCAAATTTGCTTTCTTCCATTAGTGTTCTTTGTTGAAATCTAAACATAGATAGGCTCATGTGCTAATTTCTAAGGCCTTGAAGCCTCTAGCTCTGAAAAAACTGTCAAATGCTTTCAGACAAGAGATGGCCTTCAAGTTGAAGGCCATCTCTTGTCTGAAAGCATTTGTCAGTTTTTTCAGAGCTAGAGGGTGTTATTTCACGTGTACCATATAGATAACATTGTGCTCATGCATGTGGAGTTACGTATGAGAGGGCACCGATTGACTAAAAAGCATGTCAGTTAAAAGAACTGACATAAGGGGCAGTAGGCTTAGATACAAGGTAATCACAGAGGTTAAAATGTATATTAATATACAATAACTGTGTTAATTATGAACAACTGGGTAAGCGGTAATAAAGGGATTATCTATCTTTTTAAACAATAGCAATTCTTGAGTAGACTGTGTCCTTTTAACCATATACCAAACATGACAAGTATAATACTTGTTTAAGCCAAAAAAAGATTTAAAAAAAACAAACAATGTCATGATTCACAGAGATAGAGAGAGCATGCAATTTTAAACAACTTTCTAATTTACTACTATTATCTTTGTGAAGGCAAATGGCAGATTGTGAAGATGCCAGAATCTGCATCAGGGGGGTAGTTTTATAAGGGCAGCAGCAGACCCTCTTTCTTTTTATATAAAATATAATATTTCATATAAAAAGAAAGAGGGTCGTGTCAGCCCTTATAACACTGTCACTACTACCCCTGCTGGCTGCAGATACTGGCATCTTCACAAATTCCAATCTGCCATTTGCCAGGATGATGTGCTCACATGGGAATATTTTAAATATTCCCATGTGAGCGCATCATCCCTGTGCATTATTTAATTAAAGAAATTGCAACAGCAGATTGTGAAATCAAATAATACTATATTATATACTATACAGACAGTATTAGTATACTATGAATGACCCTCAGTCACAGTCACATCATCACATGTAAAATAGCAATAGGTAGACAAGTATTACATTTATATTTATATAATTTGTTTTAAGAAAATCAATTAAATATTCATCATTCATACAACATCATTCATACATTGTTGTTCTAAGGCGGGCCTCAGGCAGGCCTGTAACTAGTTTCAACAACAACCCAGCATAAGTTCTCAGCCACACATTCAGGGGCCCCCTGAATATCAGAATATATAATGTCTGTGTACTGACATGTACTGTTGTGGGTGATCTGATGCGCCTGTTTCATTACTGATGATAGTTATGGAATTAGTGTTCCAACTTGGAACACAAATTCCATTAACTATCAGAAATGGAACTTCCCAAGTACTAGTAATTACACAAACACAATAAGTGGCATTGGCAAATGGCAATGCAGCAGCATATGCATAGAAAGCTTTATATCATGAAACCACCACCTCATGATCCTGATCCATCCACTACAAGTGTAAGATTTTGGATGAAATGAAACTTAGACAATACGTTTTTCTCAAACACAGTGACTAGCCCTAGAAGCACCCACGTGGCAGTAAGTTTTTCTCAAACACAGTGACTAGCCCTAGCCGCACCCACGTGGCAGTAAGTTTTTCTCAAACACAGTGACTAGCCCTAGAAGCACCCACGTGGCAGTAAGTTTTTCTCAAACACAGTGACTAGCCCTAGCCGCACCCACGTGGCTACATGAGTTTTGTAACCAGGCGGGAAAATTATAAAATACAAATTTCCTTCCACACAGAAACTAAGTCTAAGAGTAGTAGACTATAAATATAATATTATAAATACATACTAGTTTGCAAATTGCAGGCAGCATCATGGATTAATAAAAATAACACTATCAATAATTGATTGTTGTGTTATTTTTATTAATCCATCTGCTGCCTGCAAATTTGCTAGATAATCACAGTTTTCAATTAATAACAAACTACCACCGGCAGCCCTCACCATTAAAATGAGGTAGATTATATTATAGACAGTGAGTGTGACTACTGTGTCTTACTAGTCACAAATATCAACAACATACACATGATGATCATCATGCCAACAACAAGCCATCCAAACAACCATGAGCCATCATTGACCTCCTCAGACCTCCATTATTATATTTAAAAAATATAAAAAGCAAAGCAGTCAAGCAGAAATTTATGAAATAATTTCCCATGACTCTCCTGGCTGAGTCTCTGAGCTCTCTCACCTCTGTTTGGTGGTCTGGTCTTCGTCCTCGACCTTGTCCTCCTCCGTCCTGCCTGGGCTGGGCCTGGGTGAGGGTCAGGGTCCACTGTCCACACGACACTGACTGTCTCTGTCCACACACACACCCGGTCCGTCGACCAGTGCTGATCTGATCGGCTCTGTCTGGGCTGGCTAGCTGAGATCTGCACATGACACTGTGCACGCAGCACACTGTGTCTGTCTGCGACTGCCCCAATGCCACTGGCTCTCTCTACTCTCTACCCTCAGGCTCTACTGGTGGTGGTAACTGGTAAGTCACCGCACCGACTACTACTGCTGCGCCTGCTTGCTAGCCCTAATGACAGACAGTGACACTGTCACTCTCTCTCTAGCTCTCCTCAACCTCTTCTGTCACTGTCTGTGACTACTAGTACTGTCTCTTCCGGCTGCTTCTGCCGCGTGTGTGAGGCTCAGGCTGGCACAGCACAATGAGTGGGAGCGGCAAAGCGGGCGGGGTGGTCACGTGGTGATGGATGGTGACGAGTTCGTGACGTTGAGGGTGCTGACGTCGGCATCGCCTAGCGCGGGTAGCAGGCTAGCAGGCGCAACGCAACAATACAAATTATACAAAATTAATTTAACATATTACTACCTACCGGTCCTGTGCTGTGAGTGTGACTCCTGTCCACGAGGTCAAGAACTTAAGTTAGAAAGAAGTACTGTCTGACTGTGACTGTCTCTGAGTCTGAGACTAATAAATAAAAAAAAATATGAAAATAAAAAAAAAATATGAAAATACACTTCACATTTTTTTTTTTGCCCATAAAAAAAGTAGTAGGCTGGCTCTGCTGCCTGCGCCCTAGCTGGCAGTGCGCTCTAGGCAACTGCCTAGCTTGCCTAGTGGAAGCGCCGGCCCTGAATATATATATATATATATATATATATACGTGTATGTGTATATATGCTGGTTATATACAGTATATATATATATATATATATATATATATATATATATAGGTGTGTGTGTGTGTATATATATATATATATATATATATATATATATACTGTATAACCTTGGTATAACCTTGGTAAACAAAGGCACTCACTGGTATTAGTAATAAAACGTAACATTTAATTAAATCCATTAAAAAGCATAATATTTTGAGAACATTGCGTTCCCTTTGTCAAATGCCAGATATAGCAAGGAAATAAATACAGAGCTATATATATATATATATATATATATATTCTCTTTTGAAGTGCACCCTGTGAGCTGATGGATTTTTGGAATATGGAGTGCCTATTCTATTGACTTTGTCATATATATATATATATATATATATATATATATAAAGATATATATATAAAGATATATACGTCTATGTGTATTTATATATATGCGTGTGTGTATGTATATATATATATATATATATATATATATATATATATATATTGACAAGTGTAAAATGGTCAAACTTTGAATATCAAGGAGTTAAAAATTCACCCTATTGCAAAAGGAAAGGCAGTCAGCATCTATCCCATGCTATGACCTAGAAGATTTATGGAAAGACTAAACAGGTGTGAAAGATGTGAGTTCACTGCATCTGCCCTCTTTGTTTAAGGCTTCAAAAAACATTATGGACTGCTGGAAAAGATTTTCCAATTTAAAGAGATGAAATAGAAATTTCAGCCCACTGAATGAGGCTGTAATCTGCGCCACCTTCTACTATTCTACATTAGTGTCATAGGGACAAAAATTACAATCTTTTCAGTAAAGTTGTAAGTTATTTATACTGAAAAATTAAGATAAGCTCTTTCTAGTGACATATATATATATATATAGTGATGTCGCAAATTGTTCGCCGGCGAATAGTTCCCGGCGAACATAGCTTGTTCGTGTTCGCAGCGGCGGCGAACATATGCAATGTTCGATCCGCCCCCTATTCGTCATCATTGAGTAAACTTTGACCCTGTATCTCACAGTCTGCAGACACATTACAGCCAATCAGCAGCAGACACTCCCTCCCAGACCCTCCCAGCTCCTGGACAGCAGCGATTTTAGATTATAGTGAGAGGAGGGACAGTGTAGCTGCTGCTGATTTTTTAGGGAAATTGATAGCTAGGCTAGTGTATTCAGTGTCCACTACAGTCCTGAAGGACTCATCTGATCTCTGCTGTTTGGACAGCACCCCAAAAAGCCCTTTTTAGGGCTAGAACATCAGTCGTTTTTTTTTTGTTGTTTTTATTTGCCTGTGTAATTTTGACTGTGAAACATCAGTCTGCTAGTGTAATCTAATTGCAGTTGCCTGCCTGCAGTGCCACCACTCATATCTGTTGTAACAGTAGTGTAAATTTAAAAAAACAACTTTTTTGACTGTGAAACATCAGTCTGCTAGTGTAATCTAATTGCAGTTGCCTGCCTGCCAGCGTGTGTGCCAGGCCCACTTGCCAACTAGTGCCACCACTCATATTTGTTGTAACAGTAGTGTAAATATTTAAAAAAAAACTTTTTGACTGTGAAACATCAGTCTGCTAGTGTAATCTAATTGCAGTTGCCTGCCTGCCAGCGTGTGTGCCAGGCCCACTTGCCAACTAGTGCCACCACTCATATTTGTTGTAACAGTAGTGTAAATATTTTAAAAAAATTTGACTGTGATACATCAGTCTGCTAGTGTAATCTAATTGCAGTTGCCTGCCTGCCAGCGTATGTGCCAGGCCCACTTGCCAACTAGTGCCACCACTCATATTTGTTATAACAGTAGTGTAAATATTTAAATAAAAAACTTTTTTGACTGTGAAACATCAGTCTGCTAGTGTAATCTAATTGCAGTTGCCTGCCTGCCAGCGTGTGTGCCAGGCCCACTTGCCAACTAGTGCCACCACTCATATTTGTTGTAACAGTAGTGTAAATATTTAAAAAAAACTTTTTTGACTGTGGAACATCAGTCTGCTAGTGTAATCTAATTGCAGTTGCCTGCCTGCCTGCCAGCGTGTGTGCCAGGCCCACTTGCCAACTAGTGCCACCACTCATATTTGTTATAACAGTAGTGTAAATATTTAAAAAAAAACTTTTTTGACTGTGAAACATCAGTCTGCTAGTGTAATTTAATTGCAGTTGCCTGCCTGCCAGCGTGTGTGCCAGGCCCACTTGCCAACTAGTTCCACCACTCATATTTGTTGTAACAGTAGTGTAAATATTTAAAAAATAAACTTTTTTGACTGTGAAACATCAGTCTGCTAGTGTAATCTAATTGCAGTTGCCTGCCTGCCAGCGTGTGTGCCAGGCACACTTGCTAAGTGCCACCACTCATATCTGTTGTAACAGTAGTGTAAATATTTAAAAAAAAAACTTTTTTGACTGTGAAACATCAGTCTGCTAGTGTAATCTAATTGCAGTTGCCTGCCTGCCAGCGTGTGTGCCAGGCCCGCTTGCCAACTAGTGCCACCACTCATATTTGTTGTAACAGTAGTGTAAATATTTAAAAAAAAACTTTTTTGACTGTGAAACATCAGTCTGCTAGTGTAATCTAATTGCAGTTGCCTGCCTGCCAGCGTGTGTGCCAGGCCCACTTGCCAACTAGTGCCACCACTCATATTTGTTGTAACAGTAGTGTAAATATTTTAAAAAAATTTGACTGTGATACATCAGTCTGCTAGTGTAATCTAATTGCAGTTGCCTGCCTGCCAGCGTGTGTGCCAGACCCACTTTCCAACTAGTGCCACCACTCATATTTGTTATAACAGTAGTGTAAATATTTAAATAAAAAACTTTTTTGACTGTGAAACATCAGTCTGCTAGTGTAATCTAATTGCAGTTGCCTGCCTGCCAGCGTGTGTGCCAGGCCCACTTGCCAACTAGTGCCACCACTCATATTTGTTGTAACAGTAGTGTAAATATTTAAAAAAAACTTTTTTGACTGTGGAACATCAGTCTGCTAGTGTAATCTAATTGCAGTTGCCTGCCTGCCAGCGTGTGTGCCAGGCCCACTTGCCAACTAGTGCCACCACTCATATTTGTTATAACAGTAGTGTAAATATTTTAAAAAAAACTTTTTTGACTGTGAAACATCAGTCTGCTAGTGTAATTTAATTGCAGTTGCCTGCCTGCCAGCGTGTGTGCCAGGCCCACTTGCCAACTAGTTCCACCACTCATATTTGTTGTAACAGTAGTGTAAATATTTAAAAAATAAACTTTTTTGACTGTGAAACATCAGTCTGCTAGTGTAATCTAATTGCAGTTGCCTGCCTGCCAGCGTGTGTGCCAGGCACACTTGCTAAGTGCCACCACTCATATCTGTTGTAACAGTAGTGTAAATATTTAAAAAAAAAACTTTTTTGACTGTGAAACATCAGTCTGCTAGTGTAATCTAATTGCAGTTGCCTGCCTGCCAGCGTGTGTGCCAGGCCCGCTTGCCAACTAGTGCCACCACTCATATTTGTTGTAACAGTAGTGTAAATATTTAAAAAAAAACTTTTTTGACTGTGAAACATCAGTCTGCTAGTGTAATCTAATTGCAGTTGCCTGCCTGCCAGCGTGTGTGCCAGGCCCACTTGCCAACTAGTGCCACCACTCATATTTGTTGTAACAGTAGTGTAAATATTTTAAAAAAATTTGACTGTGATACATCAGTCTGCTAGTGTAATCTAATTGCAGTTGCCTGCCTGCCAGCGTGTGTGCCAGACCCACTTTCCAACTAGTGCCACCACTCATATTTGTTATAACAGTAGTGTAAATATTTAAATAAAAAACTTTTTTGACTGTGAAACATCAGTCTGCTAGTGTAATCTAATTGCAGTTGCCTGCCTGCCAGCGTGTGTGCCAGGCCCACTTGCCAACTAGTGCCACCACTCATATTTGTTGTAACAGTAGTGTAAATTTAAAAAAAAAACTTTTTTGACTGTGAAACATCAGTCTGCTAGTGTAATCTAATTGCAGTTGCCTGCCTGCCAGCGTGTGTGCCAGGCCCATTTGCCAACTAGTGCCACCACTCATATTTGTTGTAACAGTAGTTTAAATATTTTAAAAAAAACTTTTTTGACTGTGAAACATCAGTCTGCTGGTGTAATCTAATTGCAGTTGCCTGCCTGCCTGCGTGTGTGCCAGGCCCACTTGCCAACTAGTGCCACCACTCATATTTGTTGTAACAGTAGTATAAATATTAAAAAAATAAACTTTTTTGACTGTGAAACATCAGTCTGCTAGTGTAATCTAATTGCAGTTGCCTGCCTGCCAGCGTGTGTGCCAGGCCCACTTGCCAACTAGTGCCACCACTCATATTTGTTATAACAGTAGTGTAAATATTAAAAAAAAAACTTTTTTGACTCTGAAACATCAGTCTGCTAGTGTAATCTAATTGCAGTTGCCTGCCTGCCAGCGTGTGTGCCAGGCCCACTTGCCAACTAGTGCCACCACTCATATCTGTTGTAACAGTAGTGTAAATATTTTTTTAAAAAACTTTTTTGACTGTGAAACATCAGTCTGCTAGTGTAATCTAATTGCAGTTGCCTGCCTGCCAGCGTGTGTGCCAGGCCCACTTGCCAACTAGTGCCACCACTCATATTTGTTATAACAGTAGTGTAAATATTAAAAAAAAAACTTTTTTGACTGTGAAACATCAGTCTGCTAGTGTAATCTAATTGCAGTTGCCTGCCTGCCAGCGTGTGTGCCAGGCCCACTTGCTAAGTGCCACCACTCATATCTGTTGTAACAGTAGTGTAAATATTTTTTAAAAAAACTTTTTTGACTGTGAAACATCAGTCTGCTAGTGTAATGTAATTGCAGTTGCCTGCCAGCATGTGTGCCAGGCCCACTTGCCAACTAGTGCCACCACTCATATCTGTTGTTCCAGTAGTGTAAATATTTAAAAAATAAACTTTTTTTGACTGTGAAACATCAGTCTGCTTTTTTGTGTCAGGCTCACAGCATATACTGTGCCCACTTGGCCAGTGCCACCACTCATATCTTGTTTAATAGTAGTGTAAGTGTACATTTAAAAAAAATAAACTTTTTGGATTGTGAAACATCAGTCTGATTTTTTGTGTCAGGCTCACAGCGTATACTGTGCCCACTTGCCCAGTTGCACCACTCATATTTTGTTTAATAGTAGTGTAAGTGTACATTTAAAAAAAAAATGACAGGCAGAGGCAAGCCACCCCGTAGGTGCCGTTGTGGTGCTGTGATTCCCTTTGACCCTACAATAATGCCCAGTGTTCAGAGGCCATGTACCATGAACGCGAAAAGTTCTGAGGAGGACCTAGTTGACTGGCTAACACAGGACACCCAATCTTCTACAGCTTCCGCTCGGAACCTTGACGCACCATCCACCTCCAGCTTAGCTTCGGGCACCTCTCAAGTGACCATTCGTCCACCTGCCACCACCACCAACACTAGCACCACAGCCGCTTCACTTGATCTGTCAGAGGAGTTATTGACACATCAGTTTGAAGAAATGAGTGATGCGCAACCATCATTGACAGAGGATGTAGATAACAGTGATATGTCTCAGTCAGGCAGCATTACAGACATGGACGTACGGTGTGATGATGATGATGTTGTACCCGCTGCTGCTTCCTTTGTTGATTTGTCAGATACAAGTGAAGCGGTTGATGATGATGCGTCCGTGGATGTCACGTGGGTGCCCACTAGAAGAGACGAAGAAGAGGGGGAAAGTTCAGATGGGGAGACAGAGAGGAGGAGGAGGAGACGAGTTTGAAGCATGGGGAGGTCGTCGCAAGGAGCTAGTGGCACAGTCAGACAGCATGCATCAGCACCCGGGGTCAGCCAGACAGCACGCCAATCAACGCATGCTGTTGCCACCACCAGAATGCCATCATCGCAGAGCTCAGCAGTGTGGCATTTTTTTGTGTGTCTGCCTCTGACAACAGCGATGCCATTTGCAACCTCTGCCAAAAGAAACTGAGTCATGATAAGTCCAACACCCACCTAGGTACAACTGCTTTGTGAAGGCACATGATCTCACATCACAAACGCTGATGGGATGAACACATGAGTAGAAGCAGCACACAAACTCAAAGCCGCCATCCTCCTCCTGGTCCAGCATCTTCAGCCACATCAACCACTGCTGTCCTCCTTGCCTCCTCTCAACCATCCGCCACTCCGTCTCTCTTCCGTAGCAGTTCCTGCTCATCTGCCCACAGTCAGGTGTCTGTCAAGGACATGTTTGAGCGTAAGAAGCCAATGTCCCAAAGTCACCCCCTTGCCCGGAATCTGACAGCTGGCTTGTCTGAACTCTTAGCCCGCCAGCTTTTACCATACAAGCTGGTGGAGTCTGAGGCGTTCAAAAAATTTTTAGCTATTGGGACACCGCAGTGGAAGGTACCCGGCCGAAATTTCTTTGCACAAAAGGCAATCCCCAACCTGTACTCGATTGTGCGAAAGGAAGTAATGGCCTGTCTGGCACACAGTGTTGGGGCAAGGGTCCATCTGACCACTGATAGCTGGTCTGCAAAGCATGGTCAGGGCAGGTATATCACCTACACTGCGCATTGGGTAAACCTGCTGATGGATGCCAAGCATGGAATGCGTGGCTCTGCAGAGGAGTTGGTGACACCACCACAACTTGCAGCCAGGCCTGCTGCTACCTCCTCTACTCCTCCTACTCCATCCTCTTCCATAACCTCTTCATCGGCTGAGTCCTCTTCTGCTGCTGCGTCTTGCTCCACATCAACGGCACTCCCCCAGCTCCGCAGGTACTATTCCACATCCCGGATACGGCAGTGTCACGCCGTCTTGGGGTTGACTTGCCTGAAAGCAGAGAGTCACACCGGAACAGCACTCCTGTCCGCCCTGAACACACAGGTGGATCAGTGGCTGACTCCGCACCAACTGGAGATCGGCAAAGTGGTTTCTGACAACGGAAGTAATTTGTTGGCGGCATTGAAATTGGGCAAGTTGACACATGTGCCGTGCATGGCACATGTGTGTAATCTGATCGTACAATGCTTTGTGCATAAGTACCCAGGCTTACAGGACGTCCTGAAGCAGGCCAGGAAGGTGTGTGGCCATTTCAGGCGTTCCTACACAGCCATGGCCAATTTTGCAGATATCCAACAGCGAAACAACATGCCAGTGAGGCGCTTGATTTGCAACAGCCCGACACGTTGGAATTCAACACTCCCAATGTTCGACCACCTGCTCCAACAAGAAAAAGCCGTTAACGACTATTTGTATGACCGGGGTGCTAGGACAGCCTCTGCGGATTTTTTTGCCAAGTTACTGGATGCTCATGCGCAATGCCTGTAGGCTCATGCGTCCTTTTGAGGAGATGACAAACCTAGTCAGTCACACCGAAGGCACCATCAGCGACATCATACCATTTGTTTTCTTCCTGGAGCGTGCCCTGCGAAGAGTGCTGGATCAGGCCATAGATGAGCGTGAAGAGGAAGAGTTGTGGTCACCATCACCACCAGAAACAGCCTTATCAGCATCGCTTGCTGGACCAGCGGCAACGCTGGAAGAGGATTGTGAGGAAGAGGAGTCAGAGGAGAAATCTGGCTATGAGGAGGAGGAAGACCAACCACAACAGGCATCCCAGGGTGCTCGTTGTCACCTATCTGGTACCCATGGTGTTGGCTGGGGGGAAGAACATACCTTCAGTGAGATCACTGAGGACGAGGAACGGGACATGAGTAGCTCGGCATCCAAACTTGTGCAAATGGGGTCTTTCATGCTGTCGTGCCTGTTGAGTGACCCTCGTATAAAAAAACTGAAGGAAAATGACCTGTACTGGGTGTCCACGCTACTAGACCCCCGGTATAAGCATAAAGTGCCTGAAATGTTACCAAATTCCCGCAAGTCGGAAAGGATGCAGCAGTTCCAAAATAAATTAAAAAGTATACTTTACACAGCGTATAAGGGTGATGTCACAGCACAACGGGAATCTAAGAAGGGAAGAGGTGAAAGTAATCCTCCGACTCCCACGACCACGCCGGCAAGGACAGGACGCTTAACAGACATGTTGTTGATGGAGGACATGCAGAGCTTTTTAACTCCTATGCATCGCCACAGTCCTTCGGGGTCCACCCTCAGAGAACGACTCGACCGACAGGTAGCAGACTATCTCGTCTTAACTGCAGATCTCGACACTCTGAGGAGCGATGAACCCCTTGACTACTGGGTGTGCAGGCTTGACCTGTGGCCTGAGCTATCCCAATTTGCTATAGAACTTCTGGCCTGCCCCGCTTCAAGTGTCCTGTCAGAAAGGACCTTCAGTGCTGCAGGAGGTATTGTCACTGAGAAGAGAGGTCAGCTAGGTCAAAAAAGTCTAGATTACCTCACCTTTATTAAGATGAATGAGGGATGGATCCCGAAGGGACTGACATTGGGCGATACATTCGAGTAAAAAAGGCCTAATGAGATGATCTGCCTTGGGCTATAAATGGTCCACAAGCTGCTGTATGTTATCTTCGAATGCCGGATGACTTGCGTGACTTATCCGCCACCAACTAGTGTTCAAGCCGCAACGTTTTAGGGCACTTTCTGCCAGGGAAACAAACATCAATTTTTCTGGCCGCTGCTACAGCAGCGGCTGCAACAATACCTAAATTTTCAGGCATGTGTACATGCCAAATTTTTCTGGCCTCTGGTGCTGCACTGTGGCTTCAAAAACAAAAACAAAAAAAGGCACGTAACCGGGATTAAAGTGATAGCAATAGTACTACTTAACACACCACTCATATCTGGTGGCACAGTAGATTGCACGCGCAGTGCCCCAAATTTGAAGTAAGAAGACCGACCAAGCATCTTTTTCCATCTCCCGGTTCCTAAAATCCATGCCATATACACGTCCCCTGATAGGGGACACCACAGGGATTAAACTGATAGGAATAGTACAACTTAACACACCTTATAATAACGCAGAGAGAGGCAACGCAGAGAGAGGTGGCTTTGAGGAGGTGGAAGACCAAACACAGCAGGCGTCCCAGGGGGCTTGTTGTCACCTTTTGGGGACCCTTGGTGTTGTACGTGGCTGGGTGGAGGAAGAGACCTTCAATTACATCAGTTAGGACAAGGAACGGGACATGGCTAGTTTGGTATCCAACCTTGTGCAAATGGGGAGTTTGCGGTTGTGCAAATGGACTGTTTGCGGTTGTTTGCGGTGCGTTAAAGGGACAGTCTAGGCCAAAATAAACTTTCAGGATTCAGATAGAGCATGTAATTTTAAACAATTTTCCAATTTACTTTTATCACCAATTTTGCTTTGTTCTCTTGGTATTCTTAGTTGAAAGCTTAACCTAGGAGGTTCATATGCTAATTTCTTAGACCTTGAAGCCCACCTCTTTCAGATTGCATTTTAACAGTTTTTCACCACTAGAGGGTGTTAGAAGTTATCTGGGAGCAGGCACTGATTGGCTAGACTGCAAGTCTGTCAAAAGAACTGAAAAAAGGGGCAGTTTGCAGAGGCTTAGATACAAGATAATCAGAGAGGTTAAAAGTATATTATTATAAATGTGTTAGTTATGCAAAACTGGGAAATGGGTAATAAAGGGATTATCTATCTTTTACAACTATAAAAATTCTGGTGTAGACTGTACCTTTAAACGGGGAGTTTGGTCTGTCACTGTGAAGCGGGCGTAACCCTTACACTACATGATCGATACAACATCATACCTGATGTTTTAAAGCACATTATTCTAAACTATTTAGGAATGTTAGGTGATTTATGCCCTTTATGGCTTAAAACCAGACTCTGCATCAACTATGTAATTTTCCATGGGAGTTTTGCCATGGATTCCCCTCCGGCATGCCACAGTCCAGATGTTAGTCCCCTTGAAACAACTTTTCCATCACTATTGTGGGCAGAAAGAGTCCCTGTTGGTTTTAAAGTTCGCCTGCCTATCGAAGTCAATGGCGGTTCGCCCGGTTCGCGAACAGTTGCGGAAGTTCGAGTCCGCCGTTTGCGAACCGAAATTTTTAGGTTTGCGACATCACTATATATATATACAGTGAGTGCAGAATTATTAGGCAAATGAGTATTTTGACCACATCATCCTCTTTATGCATGTTGTCTTACTCCAAGCTGTATAGGCTTCAAAGCCTACTACCAATTAAGCATATTAGGTGATGTGCATCTCTGTAATGATAAGGGGTGTGGTCTAATGACATCAACACCCTATTTCAGGTGTGCATAATTATTAGGCAACTTCCTTTCCTTTGGCAAAATGGGTCAAAAGAAGGACTTGACAGGCTCAGAAAAGTCAAAAATAGTGAGATATCTTGCAGAGGGATGCAGCACTCTTAAAATTGCAAAGCTTCTGAAGCGTGATCATCGAACAATCAAGCGTTTCATTCAAAATAGTCAACAGGGTCGCAAGAAGCGTGTAGAAAAACCAAGGCGCAAAATAACTGCCCATGAACTGAGAAAAGTCAAGCGTGCAGCTGCCAAGATGCCACTTGCCACCAGTTTGGCCATATTTCAGAGCTGCAACATCACTGGAGTGCCCAAAAGCACAAGGTGTGCAATACTCAGAGACATGGCCAAGGTAAGAAAGGCTGAAAGACGACCACCACTGAACAAGACACACAAGCTGAAACGTCAAGACTGGGCCAAGAAATATCTCAAGACTGATTTTTCTAAGGTTTTATGGACTGATGAAATGAGAGTGAGTCTTGATGGGCCAGATGGATGGGCCCGTGGCTGGATTGGTAAAGGGCAGAGAGCTCCAGTCCGACTCAGACGCCAGCAAGGTGGAGGTGGAGTACTGGTTTGGGCTGGTATCATCAAAGATGAGCTTGTGGGGCCTTTTCGGGTTGAGGATGGAGTCAAGCTCAACTCCCAGTCCTATTCCCAGTTTCTGGAAGACACCTTCTTCAAGCAGTGGTACACAAAGAAGTCTGCATCCTTCAAGAAAAACATGATTTTCATGCAGGACAATGCTCCATCACATGCGTGCAAGTACTGCACAGCGTGGCTGGCAAGAAAGGGTATAAAAGAAGAAAATCTAATGACATGGCCTCCTTGTTCACCTGATCTGAACCCCATTGAGAACCTGTGGTCCATCATCAAATGTGAGATTTACAAGGAGGGAAAACAGTACACCTCTCTGAACAGTGTCTGGGAGGCTGTGGTTGCTGCTGCACGCAATGTTGATGGTGAACAGATCAAAACACTGACAGAATCCATGGATGGCAGGCTTTTGAGTGTCCTTGCAAAGAAAGGTGGCTATATTGGTCACTGATTTGTTTTTGTTTTGTTTTTGAATGTCAGAAATGTATATTTGTGAATGTTGAGATGTTATATTGGTTTCACTGGTAAAAATAAACAATTGAAATGGGTATATATTTGTTTTTTGTTAAGTTGCCTAATAATTATGCACAGTAATAGTCACCTGCACACACAGATAACCCCTTAAAATAGCTATAACTAAAAACAAACTAAAAACTACTTCCAAAACTATTCAGCTTTGATATTAATGAGTTTTTTGGGTTCATTGAGAACATGGTTGTTGTTCAATAATAAAATTAATCCTCAAAAATACAACTTGCCTAATAATTCTGCACTCCCTGTATATATATAATATAATTGTGTTTGTAATGTCCGTCGCAATTGGCAGTTGCACACTCGTCCTCAATGGAATGTTGGCAGCGTGAGGACAAAAGAATTCACCTGGATGCAGCGAAGCCTGCCATTTTCTGAATCCACCAGTGGTGAAAGAATCTACCGAAGGTATGATCTCCGCCGTACACTGAATAGTGAATTAAAGGAACGCGATTAAAGATGGCGTCCCTTGAATTCCTGATTTTTTAATAGGATTTCAGTAGCTCTCATCCTATTGGCTGATTTAAATTTGAAGAATCAAATCAGTCAATAGGAATTCAAGGGACGCCATCTTTAATCGCATACCTTGAATTCACTATTCAATATACGGCGGAGATCGTACGAAGAGGATCCTTCATGCTCCATGGCTCCGTGGTCATCAGTCTTCAGTTTTAGGGTCACCGGTCTTCAGTTCCAGGATCGCCGGCCTTCAGTTCCAGGGTCGCCGGTCTTCAGCTCCGCCCTCCGCTCCACACCAGATTGTTCCTGGAAGAAGAAAGAAGAGGTTACCTCTTGGAAGACTTAACCGCATGGAACAGGACCTTCTCCGCTGAACTTCAGGAACGATGAGTAACAACCTGGGGGTTAGACTTAGATTTTTTTAAGGGTTTTTTGGGGAGTTTGTTTTATTTAGATTAGGGATGGGCAGTAAAAGAGCTAAATGCCCTTCTAAGGGCTATGTCCAAACAAATGCCCTTTTCAGGTCAATGGGTAATTTAGGTTTTTTAGTGTTAGGTTCTTTTATTTTGGGGGTTTGGTGGGTGGGGGGTTTACTGTTAGGGGGACTTAGACTTTTTTCTGTAAAAGAGCTATTTATCTTGGGGCAATGTCCTGCAAAAAGCCCTTTTAAGGGCTACCGGCAGTTTATTCTTAGATTAGGGGGTGTTTTTATTTTCAGGGGGCTTTTTTATTTTCATAGGAATTAGGTTTAATTTTGTAAACTTTGGTAAAAAAAAAATTCTGTAGTTCAATTTTTTTTTACATTAAAAAACATAGACTGAGAGGGGAGAGAGAGCTAATGAGAGGGGAGAGAGAGCAAATGAGAGGGGAGAGAGAGCAAAAGAGAGGGGAGAAAGAGCAAAAGGGAAGGGGGAGAGAGAGCAAAAGAGAAGGGTGAGAGAGAGCAAAATAGAAGGGGGAGAGAGAGCAAAAGAGGGGGGGAGATAGAGCAAAAGAGAGGAGTGAAAGAGCAAAAGAGAGGGCAGAAAGAGCAAAAGAGATGGGGGAGAGAGAGCAAAAGAGAAGGGGGAGAGAGAGAAAAAGAGAAGGGGGAGAGAGAGCAAAAGAGAAGGGGAGAGAGAGCAAAAGAGAGGGGGGAGAGAGAGCAAAAGAGAGGTGAGAGAGAGAGCAAAAGAGAAGGGGGAGAGAGTAAAAGAGAGGGGGGAGAGAGAGCAAAGAGAGGGGAGAGAGAGAGCAAAAGAGAGGTGAGAGAGCAAAAGAGAGGTGAGAGAGACAGCAAAAGAGAGGGGGGAGAGCGAGCAAAAGAGAGTGGGGAGAGAGAGCAAAAGAGAGGGGGATAGATCAAATGAGAAGGGGGGAGAGATCAAAAGAGAAGGGGGAGAGAGAGCAAAAGAGAGGGGGGAGATCAAATGAGAGGGGGAGGAGTTTTCAAAAGAGAAGGGGAGAGAGAGCAAAAGAGAGGGGAGAGAGAGCAAAGAGAGGGGAGAGAGAGAGAGAGAGCAAAAGGGGTGGTGAAAGAATCCACCTGGATGGATTCTTTCACCACCCTGCTTTTTTCTGAATCCACCTGGATGCAGCATAAGCTTATATAGGTGATAGGTTGATTCCGAAAATGGCAGGGTGGTTCTGTCACCACAATAGACTGCCCTTCCGAAAATGGCAGGGTGGTTTTGTGGTTCCGTCACCACAATAGACTGCCCTCTGGGCATGCTTTCCCACTAGTATATATATATATATATATATATATATATATATATATATATATATATATATATATATATATATATATATATATAATCTGTGCTTTTATATAGATTTGCATAATCAACAAATGCAAGATAACAAAACAATGCAATAGCACTAAGTCTGAACTTCAAATGAGTAGTAGATTTTTTTCTGACAATTTTAAAAGTTATGTCTTTTTCCACTCCCCCTGTACCATGTGACAGCCATCAGCCAATCCCAAATGCATACACACTTATTCTTGCACATGCTCAGTAGGAGCTGGTGACTCAAAAAGTTTAAATATAAAAAGACTGTGCACATTTAATTAATGGAAGTAAATTGGAAAGTTGTTTAAAATGGCAAGACAGTGAAGCACAGAAAAAAAATAGTTTTGATGATTTTATCTTAAAGGGACATAAACACATTTTTTTTTCTTTTAGGACTCACATAAAGCATACAATATTAAACACCTTTCTAATTTACTTTTATTATCAAATTTTCTTTATTTTCTTGGTATCTTTTGTTGAAAAGCACGGATGTAAACTCAGGAGCGTGCACATGTCTGGAGCAGAATGTTATCCACTTGCAAGAATACTAGATGACTCACTATTTCCTGCCATGTAGTGATTCAGACACCTATATAAGTAGCTCTTGAACAAAGAATACACTGAGAACAAAGAAAATTTGATAATAGCTGTAAATTGGAAACTTTTTTTAAAATTACATGCTCCATCTGAATCACAAAAGAAAATTTTGGGGTTTCGTTTCCCTTTAATTTTAACTCATATAACACAACAATATTCACAAAGTGTTTATATTCTATATATAATAATTATTTTACTACCAAATGTCCTGTGTTTGACTCTAGTATAAATGACAGAACACCTAGTTAATTGGTAACAATATAAGACAGGTTTAATGATATATTAGACGCACTCAAACACTCTGTGATTATTTGCACTTAGATATAGAGTACTCCTGTAATAATAGTTTAGATATGAGTAATGCCCCAAACTATGTAACGTTGTAAGTGCAGATTTTCGTGAGTATAAATGTAAAGTCTCTGATCCACCTTGCCACAGAGAGCATAAGAACACAGATTCTGAATATGTAATGTAACAATGGATAAATGCTTCATCAATCGGTATCTTTATGTATCAAAAAAAGATTACCTTGTATCCGCTGTATGTCCTATATGTTTCTGCGTGGGTGATAACGAGGCTCCTTGTAATAAGAAATAGAGACACTCCTCAGTCTCTTGAAAAAGGATTCCTGAATTATATGATGAAGATCTGCTACAAGGAAAACACTTCAGCTGCCAAATTTGCAAGTAAAAGCCGACTTTATTGAAAGTCTAAATGAAAGCATGGTACAAGTGAGCTCGGGAGGGAGCACTAAGAATGAAACGTCCGACGCGTTTCCTGCCCGGAGGCACTTCGTCAGGGACTTATGCATAGTAAAACACTTGGTTCTTTTAAACATATAGCATTTCCTGTTACGTATGCTTACCTGTATTACAGCACACCTGTTGGTATTAATTAGGACGGATAATTTGCGCTCTTGGTCTGATCACATACAGCTTATCCACGCATGTGCCACGGATTACACACAGCTACAACCAAATTTCAGTATATAAATACGTAAATCTCTGTATATAAATCTTGTATCATCTAGTGCCTCTGTCTGTCTATTAGCTGTATGCGAGAAAACCAAGAAGCATCCGCCTATTGCTGTATATCCAAAAAAACAGATGAAGCAAATACGCAACAGTTCCTTCGAAATTATAAACAAGCTTATACGTTTATAGAACATCAAAAATGTTAAAAAATTCTATTGAATTGTTTTATATATGAGGATGGTTTGTAATTTTCTTCTCTCAGTATAAGATCTAACAAATTTTAATAAATAATATATAATCAGGTCTAGATCGCAGGTAAGAATAGCAATTTGATACAATTCAAAAGAATTTTTTAACATTTTTGATGTTCTATAAAAGGAACTGTTGCGTATTTGCTTCATCTGTTTTTTTGGATATACAGCAATAGGCGGATGCTTCTTGGTTTTCTCGCATACAGCTAATAGACAGACAGAGGCACTAGATGATACAAGATTTATATACAGAGATTTACGTATTTATATACTGAAATTTGGTTGTGTAGCTGTGTGTAATCCGTGGCGCATGCGCAGATAAGCTGTATGTCATCAGACCAAGAGCGCAAATTATCCGTCCTAATGAATACCAACAGGTGTGCTGTAATACAGGTAAGCATACGTAACAGGAAATGCTATATGTTTAAAAGAACCAGCGGCTAGATTTAGAGTTCTGCGGCCAAAGGGGTGCGTTAGCTACGCATGCTTTTTTTCTCCCGCACCTTTTAAATACCGCTGGTATTTAGAGTTCACAGAAGGGCTGCGTTAGGCTCCAAAAAGGGGGCGTAGAGGATATTTACCGCCACTGCAACTCTCAATACCAGCGGTGCTTACGGACGCGGCCAGCTTCAAAAACGTGCTCGTGCATGATTCCCCCATAGAAAACAATGGGGCATTTTGAGCTGAAAAAAAACCTAACACCTGCAAAAAGCAGCGTTCAGCTCCTAACGCAGCCCCATTGTTTCCTATGCGGAAACACTTCCTAAGTCTGCACCTAACACCCTAACATGAACCCCGAGTCTAAACACCCCTAACCTTACATTTATTAACCCCTAATCTGCCGCCCCCGCTATCGCTGACACCTGCATATTTTTTTCAACCCCTAATCTGCCGCTCCATACACCGCCGCAACCTACGATATCCCTATGTACCCCTAATCTGCTGCCCCTAACACCGCCGACCCCTATATTATATTTATTAACCCCTAATCTGCCCACCACAACGTCGCCGCCAGCTACCTACAATTATTAACCCCTAATCTGCCGACCGGACCTCACCGCTATTATAATAAAGTTATTAACCCCTAATCCGCCTCACTCCCGCCTCAATAACCCTATAATAAATAGTATTAACCCCTAATCTGCCCTCCCTAACATCGCCGACAGCTAACTTCAAGTATTAACCCCTAATCTGCTGACCGGACCTCACCGCTACTCTAATAAATGTATTAACCCCTAAAGCTAAGTCTAACCCTAACACTAACACCCCCCTAAGTTAAATATAATTTAAATCTAACTAAATAAATTAACTCTTATTAAATAAATTATTCCTATTTAAAGCTAAATACTTACGTGTAAAATAAACCCTAATATAGCTACAATATAAATAATAATTATATTGTAGCTATTTTAGGATTAATATTTATTTTACAGGCAACTTTGTATTTATTTTAACCAGGTACAATAGCTATTAAATAGTTAATAACTATTTAATAGCTACCTAGTTAAAATAATTACAAAATTACCTGTAAAATAAATCCTAACCTAAGTTACAATTAAACCTAACACTACACTATCAATAAATTAATTAAATAAAATACCTACAATTATCTACAATTAAACCTAACACTACACTATCAATAAATTAATTAAATACAATACCTACAAATAAATACAATGAAATAAACTAACTAAAGTACAAAAAATAAAAAAAAGAACTAAGTTACAAAAAATAAAGAAATATTTACAAAGATTAGAAAAATATTACAACAATTTTAAACTAATTACACCTACTCTAAGCCCCCTAATAAAATAACAAAGCCCCCCAAAATAAAAAAATGCCCTACCCTATTCTAAATTAAAAAAGTTCAAAGCTCTTTTACCTTACCAGCCCTCAAAAGGGCCTTTTGCGGGGCATGCCCCAAAGAAAACTGCTCTTTTGCCTGTAAAAGAAAAATACAAACCCCCCCAACATTAAAACCCACCACCCACATACCCCTAATCTAACCCAAACCCCCCTTAAAAAAACCTAACACTACCCCCCTGAAGATCATCCTACTTTGAGTCGTCTTCACTCAGCCGAGCCACCGATGGAACTGAAGAGGAGATCCGGAGCGGCAGAAGTGATCCTCCAAGGGGCGCTGAAGAAGTCTTCCATCCGATGAAGTGATCCTCCAAGCGGCGCTGAAGAAGTCTTCCATCCGGGCGATGTCATCTTCCAAGCGGGGTCTTCAATCTTCTTTCTTCAGGATCCATCTTGCAGACCTCCAACGCGGAACATCCTGCTGGCCCGACGGACTACCGACGAATGAAGGCTCCTTTAAGGGAAGTCATCCCAGATGGAGTCCCTCAAATTCCGATTGGCTGATAGGTTTAATTGTAACTTAGGTTAGGATTTATTTTACAGGTAATTTTGTAATTATTTTAACTAGGTAGCTATTAAATAGTTATTAACTATTTAATAGCTATTGTACCTGGTTAAAATAAATACAAAGTTGCCTGTAAAATAAATATTAATCCTAAAATAGCTACAATATAATTATAATTTATATTGTAGCTATATTAGGGTTTATTTTACAGGTAAGTATTTAGCTTTAAATAGGAATAATTTATTTAATAAGAGTTAATTTATTTCGTTAGATTTAAATTATATTTAACTTAGGGGGGTGTTAGTGTTAGGGTTAGACTTAGCTTTAGGGGTTAATACATTTATTAGAGTAGTGGTGAGGTCCGGTCGGCAGATTAGGGGTTAATACTTGAAGTTAGCTGTCGGCGATGTTAGGGAGGGCAGATTAGGGGTTAATACTATTTATTATAGGGTTATTGAGGCAGGAGTGAGGCGGATTAGGGGTTAATACATTTATTATAGTAGCGGTGAGGTCCGGTCGGCAGATTAGGGGTTAATAATTGTAGGTAGCTGGCGGCGACGTTGTGGGGGGCAGATTAGGGGTTAATAAATATAATATAGGGGTCGGCGCTGTTAGGGGCAGCAGATTAGGGGTACATAGGGATAACGTAGGTGGCGGCGGTGTACGGTCGGCAGATTAGGGGTTAAAAAATTTAAATATAGTGGTGGCGATGTGGGGGGACCTCGGTTTAGGGGTACATAGGTAGTTTATGGGTGTTAGTGTACTTTAGAGCACAGTAGTTAAGAGCTTTATAAACTGGCGTTAGCCCAGAAAGCTCTTAACTCCTGACTTTTTTCTGCGGCTGGAGTTTTGTTGTTAGATTTCTAACGCTCACTTCAGCCAAGACTCTAAATATCGGTGTTAGAAAGATCCCATTGAAAAGATAGGATACGCAAATGGCGTAGGGGGATCTGCGGTATGGAAAAGTCGCAGCTGCAAAGTGAGCGTTAGACCCTTTCCTGACTGACTCTAAATACCAGCGGTAGCTCAAAACCAGCGTTAGGAGCCTCTAACGCTGGTTTTGACGGCTAACGCCAAACTCTAAATCTAGCCGCAAGTGTTTTACTATGCATAAGTCCCTGACGAAGTGCCTCCGGGCAGGAAACGCGTTGGACATTTCATTCTTAGTGCTCCCTCCCGAGCTCACTTGTACCATGCTTTCATTTAGACTTTCAATAAAGTCGGCTTTTACTTGCAAATTTGGTGTCTGCATATGTAAATTAGTTTGTACTTTGGACTAAGCAATCACTTTGTAGAATGTTCTAGGGTCAATTAAAGATATATGATGGAAGCACTCTGGCCTCTATAGGAGGGTGAGGAGGTAGGGCAAGAACACTTTTCAGAGTTTTTTTATAACCAAAGAAAGTAAAATAAATAATGTATACTGCATTGTTGTTTTATTTTCCATAATTAAATATTACATGGGCTATTTAATTATAAGAGTTCGGTTATGAGTTTAATGCCCTTTATACCTTGGTTGTATCAAAGGTCTTTGATAAAGGTACAAAACATACACAATACCTACATTTTAAAATCATGTATAGAGAGTGCCAACTAATTTAATAAACAAACAATATCCTTACACAAATCAATTGAAATGGCAGAAAATGTAATAGTAAAATTAATGTCATTGTATAACTTTACCTCTGCCACCAATTACAGTAATTTCCTGTAGATCAGAATGAGGTTACAGTTATAAGTGTTACACGAGTATTGATCTGTCTCTTGTTCACAATATATTAGATACTATTACGGACCTGAAGGCAGGTTTGTTTAATGACAAATTCACAATAGTGTTAATCAATTATACTTTTATTATGAGTGGTGATTTATTAAAGGGATACTCAAGTTAAAATAAACTTTATTCAGAAAGAGCATGAAGTTTTAAGACACCTTCTATTATCAAATTTTGCACAGTCTAAAAAGATACACACTTTCTGGGGGAAAAGATCCTACTAAGCATGTGCACAAGTTCACAGGGTATACGTATATTAGTCTGTGATTGGCTGATGTCTGTCACATGATAAAGGGGGCCAGAAAATGGGAGAAAAAATAAATTTGTCAGACAAAAAATCTACTGCTTTTTTTAAATTCAGAGTAGGTGTTAAATAATTGTCTTTTTATTATGCACTTGGTAATTATGCAATTCTACTGCATTGAGTGGTCCTTTAAGAGCATTGCTATGTGTGTGACTCTAATATCACTCTAGCTTAGAGAGCTGTTACTTATTTTATACTAGTATTCCAAACATGCCATACATCCTAACATTTCTGGTGTCTCTCCTGGATAGGACGGCTGATGACTTGAAAAATCAAGGAGAAAAGTTGCAGTAAATCAGGAATGGAGTCATGTGATAGTGAAAATAGATTTAGGCAAAGAGGGGGTGTGGCTGAAAGGGGACTTGGGCATTGCTGGGCATGGATTGTGTGGATAAGGGGGCGGCTAAGCAGGCTTCAGGATCTTGGAAAATTTATGAGGTCCTGGGGATAGAACTCCCATAGTGTGGCAATCCTATAAAATGAGTGACGGTTTGGTACTCTGTGCTTGTGATTCACTAATATAATTCTAAGGAGATAGTATAGATCTAGGGAGCTTTAGAGACTGGCACAATTATTAGATGAGTACAGTGAGTACAGATATAGAGTGTGTAATATTAGCCTTAACTGGATGCATATGCTTGGTATCAACACACTGAGATAGAACATTTTGCTATTTTGATCATTTATTAGCTCCTGAGTATACTAGTGCTGCAAGACTTCAGGGGGAAAATGTAGAATTAATATTCAAAGAAAAAAACACGAAAAGTGTTCAAAAGGATGTGTGCTATGCTTTTTGACAGAGTGTAGTTCTCCCACGGATTGTGATTAAAGGTTAAGCGGCTGCTTTCTTCTGTCTCAGCAGCAGCATTCATACAATCCCGTCATTTTATCGTTTGTCACTGATGCTTAAAAAAAAAAAGATTTCCAAATCTTTTCTTTCCTAATTACACTCCAAACATGTGCCACTGAACAACATCCAGGTACAATATATACTGGGATATAGTACAATATATACTGGGATTAGAGAAAATAGGGTGCTGTTGTGCAGGTTATATGTTTACTGCTTTTATTTACCAACAGATTAAATTGTATTGGGCTATGATATTGCACAATATGTTACAATTTCTTACATTATAGAGACAATTGACCATATTCCAATCCATCAGGGTTTATTAATTGATTTGCACTATTTGGCATTTTCAGATTCAAAGCCATTCCAATCTATTAGATAGATAGTGCTAACCCATTTGTGCCAGATTAACACCCTTATATGTTTTCAGGAGATGTATTCCAGTCCATGAGAATAAACCCTTCACATAGCTTCTCTCAGAATTTTGATACTGTTCTAATTCAATGGCCTTGAATACCATGAAACCCTGTGTGACTTTTTGTAAGTGGCAGATTTTGGCCATTCACAGATATTGTTTTATGCTTAGATTCCTGTGCATGCTAATTTTAAATAAAAGGAAGCACATTTGTTCTATTTGGATGATGCAGTGACACATGCTAAGCAGACCTTTAAACAAAGACAAACACTTTCTGATGATAAAGCACACGTACAAATAATCTTTAAGCATATACCCAAATGTTTACTCCTTTTGAAACTTTGAACATTAGTATCATAATATCAGATATGTTAAAGGGACAGTCAACACCAGAATTTTTGTTGTTTTAAAAGATAGATAATCCCTTAATTACCCATTCCCCTGTTTTGCATAACTACCACAGTTATAATTATACATGTTTTATCTCTGTTCATATGAACTTCCTAGGTTTAGCTTTCAACTAAGAATACCAAGAGAACAAAGCAAAATTGGTGATAAAAGTAAATTGCAACATCAACACTGAACAACTTAATTCCAAGGTGAATCCAGCTATACTTGGCAGTATTGTAGGGAAACAACCTGTCAGGGAGGCTGGACAACACAACTGAGATGAGTGAGAGGGCTATGACAATGAGAGTGAAAGTGGTTTGGACACAAGGAGAGAGAGAAGTGAGAGAGACGCAGAAAGATGGGTCGAATCAAAGTGCAGAAATAAGAAAGGGAGAGATTGTGATGGAAGTGAGATACATCCTGGGGAAGAACCAGATTATCAACAACAAACAAGAGAGGCGAAGAAGC
Source organism: Bombina bombina (assembly GCF_027579735.1). Taxonomy (NCBI): domain Eukaryota; kingdom Metazoa; phylum Chordata; class Amphibia; order Anura; family Bombinatoridae; genus Bombina; species Bombina bombina. Next base: position 226,793,266 of record NC_069501.1, read on the forward strand.
CAACACTTGAAAACAGACTTCATGTGTAGCACTCAATTGGTTCATAAATTATCAACTTACAAATGACTATTTGACAAATAACAGACAACAGAGAGGATCAACTGGACTCGTCGGGTGAACAATTGCAGTTAACTAAACACTTGCTCTAATAAGTATACCTAGGGGTTACAGTTGTATCAGTTTGTTATAGATGGCAACACTGTGTCATTGGCTTGAGTACTGGATATCCTCTATAGTTTGCTGCTTGTGGAGGGATACAAACGATCAAGTGCCCTATTGGACTAATAATAAAGATTAATTCAGTTCGTGGAGTGAAGTTGGTGTGTAGCACACAAGCTGATAACACCTGGATACCAGCTTATATAAAAACCTTAGCTAGTGTGCAATCTAAACTGACATCATCTGGTTTATGTCTTGTAAGTAATTAGTTGGTACCTTTGATTGTTTGAGCGTGTGTATATTAGTGGACTAAGCCTCCCCATATTGTTTGTGGAGAAGCCTTGTAGCCAGTGCATATGATAACAGCAAGTAATACGTCACTAATATAGTTGGTAATCGACTCATACATATATAGTCTAATGATCAGATAGTAGGGCGGATTCTACTCAAGACTAATAGTTATCATTAGATTAACTACTATTATTGCACATTTTACTAGGATGGCTAGGAGTTTAATATAAAGGATACTGAGCTGATACCTTAGAAAAGCTCTATATATACTGTATATTCATTTGTAAGGTTTGACTCTGAATTGTGTTTGTAATAAATCCTTATGGCCGATAAATATACTGTTGGCAATATGAATATCACCTTGATTTGACAGGGTTAATGTTGGAGACTCATGAGAGGGCACCCCCTCACTTGTGTTTTTTGTGAATTAACTTATGATATCTTGGTGCTAATTCGTCAATCTAGTATATAACAATTGCGGATATAGTAATATCAAGGTACTCTTATATTTACCATCTGCATATACCTTGTAGAGGTTCACTGTCAGTTTTTGTTATGCTGGCGTGTTAATCCTCCTACATGCACTTGTGTTGTCACAATAATGGGTGATATCCCTTGATTCAAGTTAATGGCATAAAGTGTAAGTAAACTTATTCATTCAGCCAATCAATAAATGTATTCTATAGGGAGAGATATAATACCACTATTAAATGCAGTATGCGGTACTGACAATTAGTTTTCCCTATGACTTAAGTAGATAGACTCAGCATGAAGAAATACCTGTACCATACCCTGGTCATTTGACCGATGTTAGGCTCCTGAGTGTGGTTTTAACTTTGTATTTTCCTTTTTTACTTTGTGTTGATTAATAAAAGTTATGTTTTAAATTCAGAGCTGCAATTGTTCACCCAACGAGTCCAGTTGCTCCTCTCTGTTGTCTGTTATTTGTCAAAATAGATATTTGTAAGTTGATCATTTATTAACCCCTTGAGTGCTACCCATGTAGTCTGTTTTCAAGTGTTGACTTCTCCGCCTCTCTTGTTTGTTGTTGCTCATTCTATTACTACATAGCACCTCACAAATTCCTGTGAATATAATACAGGGACAGTGTCCATTTATATAATTGGGTAACATAGGGGTAACTAATACGTACGAGTAGTGCCATTGGTCCTTCTTTTGTTTTCATAAGAACCAGATTATGTTGACAGTGAGTCATAAACCCCAAAGCACTTTAGCTACTTCGTCAACAGTTTTTACTTAATGGATTATAAACAGAGAGAAATGCCCAGTGTTTTGAAAATCATTGACTGCACCCACATGCCACTCAGGGCACCATAAGAGAATGAGGATTAGCTACTACAAACTCTTAAACCTCATCAATGTTCAGAGAGTTTGTGGGTATTTCACATGATTAAATATTTGTATTCAGCATTCTCAGAAAGTATATAATCATGATTCAAATATCCTGTGGTACTCTTCCTTCTTTTAGCAGATTTGCTAAAGGATAATTGTTTAGTATGTGTATGTGTCATTTGTGTTTATTAATACATGTATCTTACCTTGTCTTATATATCACCAGCTAGTATGCTATGGTAATGCAGGATTACATCTAAATTCAAAAAACATAATTTGTGTCCTTAGACAACAATGAATTATTAATACATTTATCAAAACTGGTCCTTGAAAACTATGTTTCTGCGTTAAAAGAAAAGGTCCACTTTATTTTTGATTGGAACAGCCAATAGAATGCGAGCTCTATCCGATTGGCTGATTGGATCAGCCAATCGGATTGAACTTCAATCTGATTGGCTGATTGAATCAGCCAATCAGATTTTTCTTACCTTAATTCTATCAGCCAATCGGAATTCGAGGGACACCATCTTGGATGACGCCCCTTAAAGGAACCGTCATTCGTCGGTTGAAGAGGATGGCTCCGCATCGGCTCCTTAGAAGAAGGCTCCGCTCCGGATGGATGAAGATTGAAGACGCCGCCTGGATGAAGACTTCTGCTGGATGGAGGACCTCTTCTGCGCCTCTTGGATGAAGACTTCTACCGGATGGATGTCCTCTTCTGGCCGGATAGGATGAAGACTTCTGCCACTCCGGATGTCCTCTTCTGTCCCATCGGTGGCCAGCTGACTGAAGACGACTCAAGGTAGGGAGATCTTCAGGGGGTTAGTGTTAGGTTTTTTAGGGGGTTTGGGTGGGTTAGAGAAGGGGTATGTGTGTGATGGGTTGTAATGTTGGGGGGGTTGTATTTTTTTTTTACAGGTAAAAGAGCTGATTACTTTGGGGCAATGCCCCGCAAAAAGCCCTTTTAAGGGCTGTTAAAAGAGCTGATTACTTTTGTAATTTAGAATAGGGTAGGGCATTTTTTTATTTTGGGAGGCTTTTTTTATTTTATTGGGGGCTTAGATTAGGTGTAATTAGATTCAACTTCTTGTAAAAAAAAATATTTTTTGTAATTTAGTGTTTGTTTTTTGTGTATTATAGATTATTTTATTTTATTGTATTTTAGTTTAGCTAATTGTAGGTAATTTATTTAATTAATTTAATGATAGTGTAGTGTTAGGTTTAATTGTAACTTAGGTTAGGATTTATTTTACAGGTAATTTTGAAATTATTTTAACTAGGTAGCTATTAAATAGTTAATAACTATTTAATAGCTATTGTACCTAGCTAAAATAAATACAAAGTTGCCTGTAAAATATATATAAATCCTAAAATAGATACAATGTAATTATTATTTATATTGTAGCTATATTAGGGTTTATTTTCTAGATAAGTATTTAGTTTTAAATAGGATTAATTTATTTAATTTTAGGAATATTATTTCGTTTAATTTAAATTATATTTATGTTAGGGGGTGTTAGGGTTAGGGTTAGACTTAGGTTTAGGGGTTAATACATTTATTATAGTAGCGGTGACGTTGCGGGCGGGAGATTAGGGGTTAATAAGTGTAGTTAGGTAGCAGCGACGTTGGGGGGGCAGATTAGGGGTTAATAAATATAATATAGGTGTCAGCGATGTTAGGGGCAGTAGATTAGGGGTTCATAGGTATAATGCAGGTTGCGGCGGTGTCCGGAGCGGCAGATTAGGGGTTAATAATATTATGCAGGTGTCACTTTTCTGAGCCTAAGCGTTATTTACAGGGAGCGGTAAGAAAAAAAGCAGCGTTAGCTACGCGGGTTTTTACAGACAAAACTCTAAATCTAGGCGTAAGATTACAAAAAATAAAAAAATTCTAAAATTACATAAAATAATAAACCAAATTATCAAAAATAAAAAAAATTAAACATGATCCCTATGAAAATAACCCCCCAAAATAAAAACACCCCCTAATCTAATGCTAAACTACCAATAGCCCTTAAAAGGGCCTTTTGTAGGGCATTGCCCTAAGTTAAACAGCTCTTTTACCTTAAAAAATAGCAATTCACCCCTCTAAAAGTAAAAGTAATTTATTTTAATTTAATGTTAGGTTTATTTTTCTACTACTGTTAGGATTTTTTATTTTAATTATAATTTAGTATTTTATTATTTTATGTAATTTGGGGTTAATTTAGTGGGTGTTAGATTAGGGGGCTCAGTAATTAAATTAGTTATTTGGGTTGTGGGGGTTTGGTGTATTAGGGGTTAATAGGTTAATTAGGGTACTTGCGTTGTGGGGGTTTGGCGGATTAGGGGTTAATAGTTTTATTAGGATTATTGTGTTGTGTGGGTTTGGCGGTTTAGGGGTTAATAGTTTTATTAGTATTATTGCGTTGTGTGGGTTTGGCGGTTTAGGGGTTAATAGTTTTATTAGGATTATTGCTTTGTGTGGGTTTGGTGGATTAATAGATTGATAAGGTTTGTTACAATGTGGGTTAATGGCGGATTAGGGGTGAATAGTTTTAATAGGGACTTTGCAATGTGGGTTAATGGCGGATTAAGGGTTAATACTTTTATTAGGTAGTTTGCGATGTTGGGGGTTAATTCTTTTTACTAGGTAGATCACTCTGTGGGTTAATGGCCGATTAGGGGTTAATAGTTTAATAGACATATTGCATTGTTGGGTTTTGTTGGTTTCGGGGTTAATACTTTTATTATTAGTTGCAATGTGGGTTTGATGGCGGATATAGGTGTTTTACGTGTCTGGTTTACTTTTGGGAGGCGGGTTAGACTTTTACAGGAGATTTGATATATTTTTTTCTATTTTCTTGAGCTCTTGAGTTTCTAAAGTGCCGTATGTCACTGGTGACTCCAGATATTTGTATTTGCGCTCATTTCTGGACATCACTAGCTTATCCGACTTACGGCACTTTATGAACTGCCGGCGCTGTATATGTGATACCCCGATGTGCGAGGTGAAATTATAGTCGATGCGGGTTTCAGCAGTTGCGCTGTCGCTTGCGCCGCATATGTAATTTCACCCATAATGCAATGTTATAACATGTTTTTGTCAATGTAGTATATAATGATTAGTGTCATCTAACCTCGCCTTTAATTACTTGTTCACTGATGTAAATGCTATTTTATAATGTAGCTATCACATGTTTCTTTTTATGTTGAATGTAACATAGGTTAATTGCGTAATTAGTAAATAAGTACAAAAGAAATGATTATTATGAAATTCATACCTGAATGCACAAATATTATGTTGCATGTTTGTATTTTTATTTTTTGTTTGCCAATTATAGGGATTCCATATGCATTTAATTTAAAAAAAACATGAACTACACTTGAAAAATAAAAAATAAATAGTATCAATTTAAATAAACTGAAAAACATACATACACATTTTGAATGCAAGTTTAGGGGGGTATTTTTTGTTAAATTCATATTAAAATAATACATTCTATATTTATAACAATTCAATATAATAGATTATATACAAAGGTTATGCAATATTTTGAATATAGCATAAAAATATAAAGTCACATATATGTAACAATATTAAGATTGTTATATTATCTCATATGACCACATGTAATCATTACAGTCTGTCATATTAACATATTACTATGAGGTACAGTGAACAATTGCATTAGAACCTGATATTATTAATTGTGTTAAGATCACATACAAGCATGCACTTCAATCTACATATTTATTGATTCACATGCAAGTATGCACTCCACTTATGCATGTATGTCAGGATATCTGAGTATTATTAAATAATATATATATATATTTTATATATATATATATATATATATATATATATATATATATATATATATATATATATATATATATATATATATATATAAAAATGTCAAAAACGAAATTAAAGCAATTGGTGCCAAAAGTGGTTAAAAAGTGAATTTTATTTGTGTAGTCACACAATTAAAACATGGGGGTTCACCTTTTCTATGGCTTGCCAGCGAAAGGTAGATAGGGATTTATTATGCTCTTTAGCAAAATGCTGGACAAGAGGGGTAGTAGCTGTTCAGGTATGTTCAGGTGTGGAAAGAGATCCTGCAGACCTTGCGAATTTGCTCTCTTTACTGACAGCTTTCAATCCACGAGCACAGGTGAGAGATTCCAGATAGAATCCTGCCTGAACTGCACTACTCCCTATGGGATTTATGTTATCACATGCATTGAATGTTCCATACAATACGTAGGTCTCACCTCAAATGACGTAAACACAAGGATGAGAAACCATCTATCTACCATTAGTTCAGGCACAGCTACTACCCCTCTTGTCCAGCATTTTGCTAAAGAGCATAATAAATCCCTATCTACCTTTCGCTGGCAAGCCATAGAAAAGGTGAATACACCTCCAAGGGGAGGTGATAGGGACAAAATGCTGGGCAAGAGGGAGATGTTTTGGATATTTAAACTTGGGACAAGAGTTCCCCAAGGTATGAACTCTGAATATGATTTAATTAATTATTGGAAATAATAATAATGTCTTCTCTCAATTTATTTAAGATTAAATTGTGTTCTTTCTAAACTAATAAAAGAACACCTATCTATAGAATAGTACAATCTCATCTTTAGTTGGAAATTATGAGAGTTAGACTTATTGTAATGTTCAACAACAAATAATTATCATGTTTCCATATAAAGAATTCTTTATAAAATGTTCATTTAAAGTATTTTCAAAAATCCCTACTATCAGTAATTGCCTATACCACATTTAGAAATTCTTGTAAATTTTCATTTATTTATTTAAAAACCAAGTCTGGTAATCACAGATTAAAATATAAATATCAAGTTAACTACTTTTTTCTATCTATTGGTCATAATATGATAATATGTTAGTATAGGTATTTGGCATAGTGTTATACTAGTTCAAGTTTGAACATTAGGCACTTATACTACTAAATAAGGTTAATTTCTTAGTTCCAAGACTGGATCTACTAACTTGTTACTTCATTGAGTTAATTTGAGCATGTTTGTTTTTAACCTATTAGAATCAGAGGTAGGGTACTTAAACTTGGTAACAGGTGTACTCTTTAGCTATGATTACGGCTGTGTGCCGAAACATGTCAGCAACCAACTTTGTGCTCATTTTTGTTGCCTAAATTGTTTGCTTTTTGTATTACCCCCATGTTTTAATTGTGTGACTACACAAATAAAATTCACTTTTTAACCGCTTTTGGCACCAATTGCTTTAATTTCGTTTTTGACATTTAAGTATTCTATCAGGATTAAGCATTGGTGCTCAGTGGTTTTGTATGCTCCATATAATACCCCAAGCCAGCGTGGACAGCTAGACTTCCCATTGGATGACGTTAAGACCATCATATCCCAGCTAAGGAATCCGATTCATTTCATTGGATGACCATCGACACGTGGTACGCCACACACGCACAGACGCAACAACAGCGTCCTTCACAGCACTGTCTGTAGACGGAGATCGCAGAGGCAAGTTTGCCGGGCAGAGACCGGGCCGTGAGCGGGCCTTTAATCAGTGAGGATCTGGACGGATTCGGGATAACTGGCGTTCCTCTGTAGCAGTGGTAAGTGGGCACAACCGCAGAGCGGTAAATAATACACAGATGGCTATGGAAGCGTAAAGTTCATAAGACCCATAACTGCTATTAGAGTTTACCTGATCAATAGGAGACAATCTGTGAACGCCTGATATACCTTATTTGGGACTGTTCATCCATTTATACATTTTTGTTTGTGGATTTTTTGGAAGTGCTTGGGCGATCGCTACCAGGGGTTTTATATAATAAGACTATTATTTGCATGCTTACATTGTTAGTTTTGAGACAGAAAATTTCTCTTTTTGCTTATATATATATATATATATATATATATATATATATATATATATATATATATAATATATAAGTGTACACCAAATAATAAATTATACATGAAACTGGTTACAGCAGTTGTATTTACTCTGCCAAATGATTCTTGGCTGTGTAAACCAGCCCCTCTCTCATTCATCAAAATAATTGTTGTCATAGTTATTTTAAGAAAGAACAAAAGTTTTAGAGCTTTGTATAAGATACGACAGTGAAACACTTCAAGGTAAATATTAGCATTTTGGAAGCCTCAGAGGTGTATGCCCATATATGGGCTTCCTGCCCAAGATGAGTAATGAACTCACAGGGCCCTGTGGGGAATAGATGGTCCGTCTGTGGGAATGGTTGAATCTACAAACATTTTCAAGGAATTGTAGCTGTTACCATCTACATGTTAAATGACCCCCTGTTGAGCCACATACGCATCCTGCCCAGCCATGTGTTCCATTGAAAGCATAGAAGCCAAGAATTAAGATTTCAAAATATCTTGGCCTGTGTACTTTTGATAGCAGATTATCTATCTAGTTTTCAAATATTTAATATGTGCCTCAGACTATCAAATAATAGGTACAAAATAATGGATATGAGATTGTTTATTTGTATTACATTAAATATGAATATTTGCTGAATTTAATAAGTAGCAATACAGTCAATGTCCAATTTTAATAACCTATTTCTTTATATCTTTCAGGCATCTAATAATAAATACACATATGATTGGTGTTTTTAATAGTATCCTATGTGTTTTATACTCTCAAAGAGAGACATACAGATATTAAATATTAATCTGTGTGGGATAGTAATCCAATGTAGATATAATTATATGAAAATGACATATGTTTGCTGATCTCAAAGTATGTATGAGATATTAAGATGATGGCTGAGAGAATAAGTGAATCCATGATGAAGATATTATAATCCTTTTAAATCGTTTCATAGAAAATATGATTTTAAATGCATTTTTATATATTATAAGTTGAATCTATTCACGTTTGGTCTTAAAATGATCAGAACAAATGGTACTGTGTGATACATGTGTATTTGAACATGTAACTTATTAGTACTAGGAATCATGGTGTGTTGAATAATCACTTTTTAAGGATGTATTAAATTGTTAGCAATATTGATGATGAGATCTGTATTCCTGGGTGTCTGCTGCCACCTATGGATCAGGAACGGTATCACAGCCAAAAGGCATTTGGCTGCTCAGGGAGGCATTTCCCAAAATAACCTATGAGATATTCAGATCCAAGGATGAATCACAGACAAGCTTCCGAAGGGCCTATCATATCGTTTCACCAATTATTAAGATAATATAAGCTGAATGCAAGAGGAGAGAAAAGTCTGGATAACTTTTTGCTGATCTCTGGACTGATAACTTGCTGCGATGGGACACAGTCACTTTAAGCAAATTGGGCTACTTTTTATTATCCATATTACAAATACCCTTATTTCATATGAGGTGAAACAAGAAGTTCTAGAAGCTGAATTATCGATTTGGTTATTTTGGTGAAGTATACGCGATTGATAAATATATATATAATATTTAAATCAAAGGTATTTGGTAACTATAACTAATTGCAGTTAGTAGATTTAAAAGGCATTCATATTCCTGTGTAGTCTTAACTAGTCACTCTTGTATGCTAAGTAATTAATTTATTTGCTAAATAAATATCCTTTGTGTTGCATATTTCTTAGTCAGGCCCATTATTGTAAGTAAATCTTTCTGGTGTGTAATTTATCTTTGTATATATATATATATATGCATAGGAGCCGGCCCATTTTTGGTTGAGAACCTGGGTTATGCTTGCTTATTGGTGGGTAAATGTCAGCCTCCAATAAGCAAGCGCTATCCATGGTGCTGAACCTAAAATGGGCTGGCTGCTAAGATTTACATTCCTGTTTTTAAAATAAAGATAGCAAAAGAATGAAGAAAAATTGATAATAGGAGTAAATTAGAAAGTTGCTTAAAATGACATGCTCTATCCGAATCATGAAATAAAAAAAACATAATTTATGTAAGTACTTACCTGATAAATTAATTTCTTTCATATTGGCAAGAGTCCATGAGCTAGTGACGTATGGGATATATAATCCTACCAGGAGGGGCAAAATTTCCCAAACCTCAAAATGCCTATAAATACACCCCTCACCACATTCACAATTCAGTTTAATTAATAGCCAAGTAGTGGGGTGATAAAGAAAGGAGTAAAAAGCACCAACAAAGGAATTTGGAAATAATTGTGCTTTATACAAAAAAATCATAACCACCATAAAAAGGGTGGGTCTCATGGACTCTTGTAAAATATGAAAGAAATGAATTTATCAGGTAAGTTCTTACAAAAATTATGTTTTCTTTCATGTAATTGGCAAGAGTCCATGAGCTAGTGACATATGGGATAGTAATACCCAAGGTGTGGAACTCCACAGAAGAGTCACTAGAGAGGGAGGGATAAAATAATAACAGCCATTTTAGGCTGAAAAACATTAATCCACAACCCAAAATATAAGTTTATTCTCATAATGAAAAGAAAAAACTTAACATAAGCAGAGGAATCAAACTGATTCTGCCTGAAAAAACTTTTCTACCAAAAACTGCTTCCGAAGAAGCAAATACGTCAAAACGGTAGAATTTAGTAAATGTATGCAAAGAAGACCAAGTTGCTGCTTTGCAAATTTGATCAACTGAAGCTTCATTCTTAAAAGCCCACGAAGTGGAGACTGATCTAGTAGAATGAGCTGTAATTCTCTGAGGCGGGGCCTGACCCGACTCCAAATAAGCCTGATGAATCAAAAGCTTTAACCAAGATACCATGGAAATGGCAGAAGCCTTCTGACCTTTCCTAGAACCAGAAAAGATAATAAACAGACTAGAAGTTTTCCTGAAATCTTTAGTAGCTTCAACATAATATTTCAAAGCTCTTACCACATCCAAAGAATGTAAGGATCTCTCTAAAAAAGTCTTAGGATTAGGACACAAAGAAGGGACAACAATTTCTCTAATGTTGTTAGAATTCACAACCTTAGGTAGAAATTTAAATGAAGTCCGCAAAACTGCCTTATCCTGATGGAAAATCAGAAAAAGAGATTCACAAGAAAGAGCAGATAATTTGGAAACTATTCTAGCAGAAGAGATGGCCAAAAGGAACAACATTTTTCAAGAAAGTAGTTTAATGTCCAAAGAATGCATAGGCTCAAACAGAGGAGCCTGTAAAGCCTTCAAAACCAAATTAAGACTCCAAGGAGGAGAGATTGATTTAATGACAGGCTTGATACGGACCAAAGTCTGTATAAAACAGTAAATATCAGGAAGCTTGGCAATCTTTCTGTGAAATCAAACAGAAAGAGCAGAGATTTGTCCCTTCAAGGAACTTGCAGACAAATCCTTATCCAAACCATCCTGAAGAAACTGTAAAATTCTAGGAATTCTAAAAGAATGCCAGGAGAATTTATGAGAAGAACACCATGAAATATAAGTCTTCCAAACTCGATAATAAATCTTCGTAGATACAGATTTACGAGCCTGTAATATAGTATTAATCACTGAGTCAGAGAAACCTCAATGACTAAGCACGAGGCGTTCAATTTCCATACCTTCAAATTTAATGATTTGAGATCCTGATGGGAAAACAGACTTTGAGACAAAAGGTCTGGCCTTAATGGTAGTGGCCAAGGTTGGCAACTGGACATCCGAACAAGATCCGCATACCAAAACTTGTGAGGCCATGCTGGAACTACCAGCAACACACACGATTGTTTCATGATGATCTTGGAAATCACTCTTGGAAGAAGAACTAGAGGCGGGAAGATATAAGCAGGTTGGTAACACCAAGAAACTGCTAACGCATCCACCGCCTCCGCCTGAGGATCCCTGGAGCTGGACAGGTACCTGAGAAGCTTCTTGTTTAGATGAGAAGCCATCAGATCTATTTCTGGAAGACACCACATCTGAATAATCTGAGAAAACACATCTGGATGGAGCGACCACTCCCCGGATGTAAAGTCTGACGGCTGAGATAATCCGCTTCCCAATTGTCTATACCTGGGATATGAACTTCAGAAACTAGACAGAAGCTGGATTCCACCCAAGCAAGTATCCGAGATACTTCTTTCATAGCTTGGGGACTGTGAGTCCCACCCTGATGATTGACATATGCCACAGTTGTGATATTGTCTGTCTGAAAACAAATGGTTCTCTCTTCAACAGAGACCAAACCTGAAGAGCCCTAAAAAAATATTGATTGGTAATCTCGCCTCTTGCGACTTCCAAACCCCTTGTGCTGTCAGAGATCCCCAGACAGCTTCCCAACCTGAAAGACTTGCATCTGTTGTGATCACAGTCCAGGTTGGACGAACAACAGTATCTAAGCACAAACTTACTGACCACCTCCATAGGAGGCAAAGTTTGTAAAACTGAATTGTGGGTGGGGTGAGGGGTGTATTTATAGGCATTTTGAGGTTTGGGAAACTTTGCCCCTCCTGGTAGGAGTGTATATCCCATACGTCACTAGCTCATGAAAGAAATTTGGGTTCAGTATCCCTTTAATGCATAGAATTATGTGGGGCATAATGGGTCAAAGATTTACTTATGTGTGTGATGATATGTCCCCGCTTCTAAAAGGTTTTTTTGACTGGCCCATGTTTAATTTATTCTGGTATGGTGTAATTTTCTCATTATGTTTTTACCTTGTTTGTTACTGCTAATAAAGCTTATTTACCTTTAATGAGACTGCAGCTTTACTTAGCTTTATTGAATCATTTTTTTGAGAGCAATGTTACCTCATAAAAATACAAGCTTTAAAAAAAAATGATATGCTACTTGTGGCAGATTAGGCACTAATTCAATTTTTTGCTTGCATGGTAACTGCTCTCAAAGTAAAATCTTAACACAGCTGGGTTAGCGAGCATATTGCTAGTTGAAAGTAAATAGTTAGCATGTGATCAAAACTCGATGTGCACTTACTTCAGGACATCAGATATCGCTATATATATATATACATATATATATATATATATACACACACAGTATATATATATATATATATATATATATACAGGGAGTGCAGAATTATTAGGCAAATGAGTATTTTGACCACATCATCCTCTTTATGCATGTTGTCTTACTCCAAGTTGTATAGGCTCGAAAGCCTACTACCAATTAAGCATATTAGGTGATGTGCATTTCTGTAATGAGAAGGGGTGTGGTCTAATGACATCAACACCCTATATCAGGTGTGCATAATTATTAGGCAACTTCCTTTCCTTTGGCAAAATGGGTCAAAAGAAGGACTTGACAGGCTCAGAAAAGTCAAAAATAGTGAGATATCTTGCAGAGGGATGCAGCACTCTTAAAATGGCAAAGCTTCTGAAGCGTGATCATCGAACAATCAAGCGTTTCATTCAAAATAGTCAACAGGGTCGCAAGAAGCGTGTGGAAAAACCAAGGCACAAAATAACTGCCCATGAACTGAGAAAAGTCAAGCGTGCAGCTGCCAAGATGCCACTTGCCACCAGTTTGCCCATATTTCAGAGCTGCAACATCACTGGAGTGCCCAAAAGCACAAGGTGTGCAATACTCAGAGACATGGCCAAGGTAAGAAAGGCTGAAAGATGACCACCACTGAACAAGACACACAAGCTGAATTGTCAAGACTGGGCCAAGAAATATCTCAAGACTGATTTTTCTAAGGTTTTATGGACTGATGAAATGAGAGTGAGTCTTGATGGGCCAGATGGATGGGCCCGTGGCTGGATTGGTAAAGGGCAGAGAGCAAGACGCCAGCAAGGTGGAGGTGGAGTACTGGTTTGGGCTGGTATCATCAAAGATGAGCTTGTGGGTCCTTTTCGGGTTGAGGATGGAGTCAAGCTCAACTCCCAGTCCTACTGCCAGCTTCTGGAAGACACCTTCTTCAAGCAGTGGTACAGGAAGAAGTCTGCATCCTTCAAGAAAAACATGATTTTCATGCAGGACAATGTACTCCACAGCGTGGCTGGCAAGAAAGGGTATAAATGAAGAAAATCTAATGACATGGCCTCCTTGTTCACCTGATCTGAACCCCATTGAGAACCTGTGGTCCATCATCAAATGTGAGATTTACAAGGAGGGAAAACAGTACACCTCTCTGAACAGTGTCTGGGAGGCTGTGGTTGCTGCTGCACGCAATGTTGATGGTGAACAGATCAAAACACTGACAGAATCCATGGATGGCATGCTTTTGAGTGTCCTTGCAAAGAAAGGTGGCTATATTGGTCACTGATTTGTTTTTGTTTTGTTTTTGAATGTCAGAAATGTATATTTGTGAATGTTGAGATGTTATATTGGTTTCACTGGTAAAAATAAATAATTGAAATGGGTATATATTTGTTTTTTGTTAAGTTACCTAATAATTATGCACAGTAATAGTCACCTGCACACACAGATATCCCCCTAAAATAGCTATAACTAAAAACAAACTAAAAACTACTTCCAAAACTATTCAGCTTTGATATTAATGAGTTTTTTGGGTTCATTGAGAACATGGTTGTTGTTCAATAATGAAATTAATCCTCAAAAATACAACTTGCCTAATAATTCTGCACTCCCTGTATATATATATACATATACAGTATATATATATATATATATATATATATATATACACAGTCGTATGCAAAAGTTTAGGCACCCTAGACAATTTCCATGATATACATTTATAAATAATTGGGTGTTTGGATCAGCAATTTCATTTTCATCTACCAAATAACTGAAGGACACAGTAATATTTCAGTAGTGAAATTAGGTTTATTGGATTAACAGATAATGTTCAATATGCATCAAAACGAAATTAGACAGGTGCATAAATTTGGGCACCCCTGTAATGAGTGTCTGGATTCTGGATGAAGGCATTCCTCCTTGCAAAACATCTCCAATTCAGTTAGGTTTGATGGTTGCCGAGCATGGACAGCCCTCTTCAAATCACCCCTCAGATTTTCAATGATATTTAGGTCTGGGAACTGGGATGGCCATTCCAGAACATTGTACTTGTTCCTCTGCATAAATGCCAGAGTAGATTTTGAGCAGTGTTTTGGGTCGTTGTCTTATGCATCTCCGGTGTAACTTCAACTTCATGAGTGATTCCTCAACATTATTCTCAAGTATCTGCTGATATTGAGTGGAGTGGAATCCATGCAACCCTCAACTTTAACAAGATTCCCAGTACCGGCACTGACCACACAGCCCCACAGCATGATGGAACATACACCAAATATTACTGTGGCTAGCAAGTGTCCTTTACTTTTGCCTCTCCGATATTTTACTTCTGGCCTTAAAAAGAACTGTGCCTGTGGTCTTCCATTTCCTTACTATGTTCCTCACAGTGGAAACTGACAGCTTTAATCTCTGTGATAGCTTTTTGTAGCCTTCCCCTAAACCATAATGTTGAACAATCTTTGTTTTCAGGTCATTTGAGAGTTGTTTTGATGCCCCCGTGTTGCCACTCTTCAGAGGAGAGTCAAAGAGAATAACAACTTGCAATTGGCCACCTTAAATACCTTTTCTCAGGATTGGATGCACCTGTCTATGAAGTTCAAGGCTTAATGGGCTCACCAAACAAATTGTGTGTGCCAATGAATCAGTGCTAGGTAGTTACAGGTATTCAAATCAACAAAATGACAAGGGTGCCCAAATTTATGCACCTGTCTAATTTCGTTTTGATGCATATTGCACATTTTCTGTTAATCCAATAAACCTCTTTTCACTACTGAAATATTACTGTGTCCTTCAGTTATTTGATAGATCAAAATGAAATTGCTGATCCAAACACTCAATTATTTATAAATCTTAATCATGGAAATTGATAGGGGTGCTTAAAGTTTTGAATACGACTGTGTATATATATATATATATATATATATATATTATTTATTAATTAAATTATATATCTATACATATCCATATGAATATATACATGCATATATTTATAAATACTAAATTCTAAACGAAGAACAATGGTATGTAAAATATTTATACTAAAAACACAGTAAAACATATTAAAAAATATTTAAATTGATAAAAAAAATGTTTTTCATGTTTAAATGTATTTTAGTAAAAAAGGTTCCAAAGTGTATGTATATATATATATATATATATATATATATATATGTGTGCGTGTATGTGTATATATGTATATACATGTGTGTGTATATATGTATCTATATATATATATATATATATATATATATATATGTATATATATATATTGTGTATGTATATATATATATACATACAAACATTATATCGCTTTCCATTGAAATACCTTGTCATACACCATATATCTTTTAACTCTAATAAAAAAATATATAATATTTATATGAAATACTTTTATCGGAAAGTGTATAGTAATATATTTTTTCTTTTTAAACGGTAAATAGGAAAAGGTGCCCCATATGGTGTAGTACTGTATGATAAACTTTGTTTTCAAAAGGTAATCAAATATTACTCACAAGTCTCCTAGCACTACTAAAGTGCTATATGCGCAGTCTGGACCTTTAAGAAAGCCGTCCAGTAAGCTCATTCCTCGATATGTTTTGCAGATGGTTACCGTATATCTTCAGATGTTAAACCTCTTAGAACTTAAGAGTATGATTAGAAAAGTGCATACATACTAATCTCACAGTGGTCACCGTAAGAGGAATCGCAGAGGTGCATCCCTAGAACCTAAAACCTGTGTATCAAGATTATTGGAGCAAGGGATAATCGCAACTCAAAACCTCATTTTGTAAGTGAACCACAAATAAGAGATATTACTGTAAAAGCACTGTATTAAAACAACATACAAAAGATAAAATCAGTTTAAAAAGTGATTACTGGACAGCTTTCTTAAAGGTCCAGACTGCGCATATAGCACTTTAGTAGTGCTAGGATGCTTGTGAGTAATATTTGATTACCTTTTGAAAACATACAGTACTACACCATATTGGGCGCCTTTTTCTCTTTACCATTTAGATTGTATCTGTGGTGTGGATGCCATGTCCATTTGGAAACCAGGCAGCCAGATGATCCTTTTGTGCACTGATCGCATTTTTAGTAGAATATACACTATATACCGGTTTGGGATTGGAATTCCTTACAGTTTGAGGCGCATCTACTACGAACTTTGGTGAACTTCTCCTTTTCTTTATCCCTTACACTTTACACTAGTTCTTCCGGCATGCTAATACGTTAAGCACAAATTTTGTTTGCTCTCAAACGCAACTTGTAATATGCATGTTAGTTAGCGTGGTCGTGATCATGACCCACACTAACTTTAGTGCACCACTTGTAATCTAGCCCTGTGCATTTTGTATGTATATATATATATATATATTATTATCATTTATTTGTATAGCGGCACAAATTTCTGTAGCACTGTGTGCATGTATATATATATATATATATATATATATATATATATAATTTCATAAATAGACACTCAATTCTTCAAAGTGTATCCAGCCATAAAGATATAAATGTGCAAATTAAATATATATGTGTGTGTACATGCCTGCATACGTACAAAATGAGATATAAAAAGCACATAATGTGAAGATGAATGGAATTTGGAGAGTGTCTAGATTGTTCCTGCTAGTTTTAGTACTATTAACTTTCTAGTGAGTATGGTGCACAGTTAGGAGTCTGCTGACCCAGCAAGTCTTTATGTATTGGAAGACTGGTTAATTTGATGCATTCTAAGTAGGAAGGTTGTTGTAGAAAATTATCTCAGTGCTTTATTTTTTTTTCTTCAGATTTATTTAGAATTCTATTCTTAAAATTTCCATCAATGTACTAAGCTAATAAGGAAAAAAAACTCATGCCTATAAGTATATGCACATTAAATAACAAACACAAAACCTAGTTAGCCTACTGTTGAGGAGCCTAGATTTTACTCCTTTAGTGCCTCAGATCAATTTAGCCAACAGCCATGAAATACAGGTAACATTAGGAATCTAGGCTAGATCCTTTACAAATCAATGTTCACAGTCAGTTGAAATGAAAAACAATTGTAACAGCGCAAAATATATAATAAAGCCTTTTGGCATCCTCTCTCCTGGAGCCCCAACATGTCAGATGTAAGATAGGCCTGACACAATGAGGGCTAGTATCCGAAGGCTGTATTTTACACTAAGTAGCGCTGCATGGCAAAAAATATAAATATATATGTATATGACTATATACATATATATGTTTATGTGTTAATATATATATATATATATACATATATTTACATATATTAACACATACATATATATGTATATAGTCACAAACAGTTCCCATTGACCGCAATGTAAAGGAACTTTTCAGTGACGTATTTTTCTAACACCCCACTCCCAATTTTGCCAGTTTGCGGGCCCGTGATAATTTAACTTCACTTGTAATCTAGCCCTTAGTCAGTAAAGGTTATTGTGCGTACGTTTGAGTATGTGCATGTGTGTGTTTAATAAATATAAAAAAATTGTGAAATCTCCAGAGACCATAAAAGAAAAATGACATACCTAGGTGTACGTACATAAAATAGAATGCACAAAACGGGAAGTGGATTTTTATTTTTACGGTAAAGTTGGTTTTAATTTTTTTGCCAATTCAATCTTAAATCATCTGTTAATTATGACTGCTTAAATACTCTGCCTACAGGCAACATAGCAGAAAATATTCTTATCTTTTGACTCCTGAAATTAGTCTTTAATGAAATTACTCTGTATCCAGTTTGTGTAGCTGAAAGGCAGGGGACTAGCCATCCTCATTTCCAAATTATTACAGCTGAGTTTAATTTGTAAAAGTAAATTTAAAAAAATAGAAAAACCAGATGACTAGTAATGAATATTAAGAGACACAAAATGTACTTCTTCCTTAATTTATTTTAGAAAGACTAGCAAAGACTTCATAAAGTATATACTAAGAGGCCTAGTTATCAACGTGTCTACTTACCTGCCTTTGCCGGCCCAATACGCCCGCCTAAGCTCGCCTACCATCGCCGCCGCAGACCTGAATAATCTCGCCAAAGTTATCAAAAAAGCTGTCAAAAAGCCGCGCACCAAGTACGGGGCGATGAGCAGCGGACTGTGATAGTTATCACTCATCCGATCTCGCTGCTCTTCGGCTTTTCTACAGCTTTATTGATAAGCTGTCACTAAGCACCCACACTAAACTACACTGTTCTACCCCCTATACCGGTGCCCCCCACAACTAAATAAATTTATTAACCCCTAAACCGCCACTCCTATACCCCGCCGCAACTATAATAAATGTATTAACCCCTAAAACGCCACTCCCGGAGCCCACCGCCACCTACATTATACCTAGTAACCCCTATCCTGCCCCCCCATACCGCCGCCACCTATAATAAATTTTTTAACCCCTATCCTGCCGATCCCGGACCCTGCCGCAACTAAATAAATTGTTTAACCCCTAAACCGCCGCTCCCAAACCCCGCCGCAACTATAATAAATGTATTAACCCCTAAACCGCCGCTTCGGGAGCCCACCGCCACCTACATTATACCTAGTAACCCCTATCCTGCCCCCCCA
This sequence comes from Bombina bombina, assembly GCF_027579735.1. NCBI lineage: Eukaryota > Metazoa > Chordata > Amphibia > Anura > Bombinatoridae > Bombina > Bombina bombina. The sequence continues at coordinate 226,812,507 of NC_069501.1, forward strand.
TACCGCCGCCACCTATACTAAATTTTTTAACCCCTATCCTGCCGATCCCGGACCCCGCCGCAACGAAATAAATTGTTTAACCCCTAAACCGCCGCTCCCGGACCCCGCCGCAACTATAATAAATGTATTAACCCCTAAACAGCCGCTCCTGGAGCACACCGCCACCTACATTATACCTAGTAACCCCTATCCCCCCTATACCGCCGCCACCTATAATACATTTTTTTAACCCCTATCCTGCCAATCCCGGACCCCGCCGCCACCTATATTAAACTTATTAACCCCTAATCTGCCCCCCCCTACACTGTCGCAACCTATAATAAATTTATTAACCCCTATCCTGCCCCCCCTACACCGCCACCACTAAAATAAAATTATTAACCCCTAAACCTAAGTCTAACCCAAACACCCCCCTAACTTAAATATTAATGAAATACATATAAATATTATAACTCTTATTAACTAAATTAATCCTATTTAAAACTAAATACTTACCTTTAAAATAAACCCTAATATAGCTACAATATTACTAATAATTATATTGTAGCCATTTTAGGATTTATTTTTATTTTACAGGCAAATTTCAATTTATTTTAACTAGGTACAATAGCTATTAAATAGTTATTAACTATGTAATAGCTACCTAGTTAAAATAAAGACAAATTTACCTTTAAAATAAATCCTAACCTAAGTTAGAATTACACCTAACACTACACTATCATTAAATAAATTATTCCTATTTAAACTAAATACTTACCTGTAAAATAAACCCTAAGATAGCTACAATGTAATTAATAATTACATTGTAGCTATTTTAGGATTTATATTTATTTTACAGGTAACTTTGTATTAATTTTAGCTAGTTAGAATAGTTATTAAATAGTTATTAACTATTTAATAACTACCTAGCTAAAAGAAATACAAAATTACCTGTAAAATAAATCCTAACCTAAGTTACAATTAAACCTAACACTACACTATCATTAAATTAATTAAATAAATTAGCTACAAATAACTACAATTAAATACAATTAAACTAACTAAAGTACAAAAAAAAAAAAACTGTTACAAAAAATAAAAAAGTTACAAACATTTAAAAAATATTATAACAATTTTAAGCTACTTACACCTAATCTAAGCCCCCTAATAAAATAACAACCCCCCAAAATAAAAAAATGTCCTACCCTATTCTAAATTACGAAAGTTAACAGCTCTATTACCTTACCAGCCCTTAAAAGGGCCTTTTACGGTGCATGCCCCAAAGTATTCAGCTCTTTTATTATTATTTTTTTATTTTATTTTATTAGGGGGCTTAGATTAGGTGTAATTAGTTTAAAATTCTTGTAATATTTTTTATTTTCTGTACTTTAGTGTTTGTTTGTTTTGTAATTTAGTTTAGTTTATTTAATTGTATTTAATTTTAGGTATTGGTAGCTAATTTATTTAATTAATTTAATGATAGTGTAGTGTTAGGATTTATTTTACAGGTAATTTTGTATTTCTTTTAGCTAGGTAGTTATTAAATAGTTAATAACTATTTAATAACTATTCTAACTAGCTAAAATAAATACAAAGTTACCTGTAAAATATATATAAATCCTAAAATAGCTACAATGTAATTATTAATTACATTGTAGCTATCTTAGGGTTTATTTTACAGGTAAGTATTTAGTTTAAATAGGAATAATTTAGTTAATGATAGTGTAGTGTTAGGTGTAATTGTAACTTAGGTAAATTTGTCTTTATTTTAACTAGGTAGCTATTAAATAGTTAATAACTATTTAATAGCTATTGTACCTAGTTAAAATAAATTGAAATTTGCCTTTAAAATAAAAATAAATCCTAAAATAGCTACAATATAATTATTAGTTATATTGTAGCTATATTAGGGTTTATTTTATAGGTAAGTATTTAGTTTTAAATAGGATTCATTTAGTTAATAAGAATAATATTTATTTAGATGTATTTAATTAATATTTAAGTTAGGGTTAAGGTTAGGGTTAGGTTTAGGGGTTAATAATTTTATTATAGTGGCGACGGTGTAGGGGGGGCAGGATAGGGGTTAATACATTTATTATAGGTGGCGACAGTGTAGGGGGGGCAGGATAGGGGTTAATAAATTTATTATAGGTGGCGACGGTGTAGTGGGGGCAGGATAGTGGTTAATAAATTTATTATAGGTGATGACGGTGTAGGGGGGGCGATTAGGGGTTAATAAGTTTAATATAGGTGGCCGCGGGGTCCGGGAGCGGTGGTTTAGGGGTTAAACAATTTATTTAGTTGCGGTAGGGTCCGGGATCTGCAGGATAGGGGTTAATAAATTTATTATAGGTGGCGGCGGTATAGGGGGGCAGGATAGGGGTTAATACATTTATTATAGGTAGTGGCGGTATAGGGGGAGCAGGATAGGGGTTACTAGGTATAATGTAGGTGGCGGTGGGCTCCGGGAGCGGGGTTTAGGGGTTAATACATTTATTATAGTTGCGGCGGGGTCTAGGAGCGGCGGTTTAGGGGTTAATAAGTTTATTAGAGTGGCGGTGGGCTCCGGGAGCTGCAGTTTAGGGGGTAATAACTTTATTTAGTTGCGGCGGTGTAGGGGAGGACAGATTAGGGGTGTTTAGACTCGGGGAACATGTTAGGGTGCAGACATCTCCCATAGGAATGAACTTTCGCTATGGTCAGACTCCCATTAATTCCTATGGGATCCGCCACTTTCAGGGCGGCAGATTGAAAACCAGGTACGCTGGGCCGGGAAAGTGCCGAGCGTACCTGCTAGTCATTTGATAACTAGCAAAAGTAGTCAGATTGTGCCGAACTTGTGTGCGGAACATCTGGAGTGACGTAAGAATCGATCTGTGTCGGACTGAGTCCGGCGGATCGAAGCTTACATCACAAAATTCTACTTTTGCCGGGCAGCAGGGCTTGATAACTAAGGCGAATCAGCCTCGCCACAAATACGCTGCGGAATTCCAGCGTATTTGAGGTTGACGGCTTGATAACTAGGGGCCAAACTCTCAAGATAGCTTGGTGGTATTTTAGAATGTTAAAACTAGGGGCCTATTTATCATTAAACAGTTGGACAAGGTCCCTATCTTGGGAATCTGTTTGACCTGCTTTCAAGTGGGAGGGTATCGGATGCTGTTCATCTGCTGCCCATATTTATTATTGCATAAGGATATTCTTGGACAAGCACTGATCTCATGAGCAAAGCTGTTCTACAGTGGCTCCAAGCTGCCCCTGCCTTAAAGGGACACTGAACCCAATTTTTTTCTTTTGTGATTTAGATAGAGCATGAAATTTTAGGCAACTTTCTAATTTACTCCTATTATCAAAATTTCTTTATTCTCTTGGTATCTTTATTTGAAATGCAAGAATGTAAGTTAAGATGCCGGCCCAAAACCTGGGTTGCCCTTGGATAAATTCATCCACCAATAAAAAAGTGCTGTCCAGAGGTCTGAACCAAAAAAAAAGCTTAGATGCCTTCTTTTTCAAATAAAGATAACAAGAGAATGAAGAAAATTTGATAATAGGAGTAAATTAGAAAGTTGCTTAAAAGTGCATGCTCTATCAGAATCACAAAACAAAAAATTTGGGTTCAGTGTCACTTTAATAAACGGAGCCCTAAGATGTTAAAGGGACAGTCAACACCAGAATTTTTGTTGTTTTAAAAGATAGATAATTCCTTAATTACGCATTCCCCAGTTTTGCATAACCAACACAGTTATAATTATACACTGTTTACCTCTTGGATTACCTTGTATCTAAGCCTCTGCAGACAGTCCCCTTAGTTCAGTTCTTTTGACAGACTTGCATTTTAGCCAATCAGTGCTCACTCCTTGGTAAATTCACGTGCATGAGCTCAATGTTATCTATATGAAACACATGAACTAACGCCCTCTAGTGGTCAAAATTAATTCAGATTAGAGGCGGCCTTCAAGGTCTAAGATATAAGCATATGAACCCCCTAGGTTTAGCTTTCAACTAAGAATACCAAGAGAACATAGCATAATTGGTGATAAAAGTAAATTGGAACGTTTTTTAAAATTACCTGCCCTATTTGAGTCATGAAAGTTTTTTTCCGGACTTGACTGTCCCTTTAACATATGTTGTAACTGTAGAGTGCTGTCATTTTTAAATGTGAGGAATGAAACTGGTTAACTTTCATTCTCCCCAGGGAGCACATATTGGCATGTGCCTGAGCTACACAGGGAATTTGTGAAAAATCTTATATATTGGTACTTATTTGTACTGTTATATGACAGGACTTCCCTCCTTACCCATGCAGCTCCAGCGCATATTCTCTTCCTAATCAGTGTTCCGAATCCCAGGTGCTGTAGAGAGAGAGAGTGAAAGTTAACCCCTTCAGTTCCTAATATGCTGACACAGAGATGGCAACATTTACAATGGCAATATTTTTTACAGTAACCATTACTCATATATTTACTTGGCGTTGACATTTGTGTGTATTAAAATAGTTATCTCAATAAGTTGATAGGTAAATAGACATGCAAAGATCAAATGTGCTTTTCAAGATATTGATCGATTAGAAAATCAAGGAAACTTAAATGTACTTTCTGCACTTACACACATATCAGAAAGACTTCTCCATGTTTTACAAAAATAACTCATTTTGCTTATCTAATAAAGACCCTTAAATAATGAATTTATGAACATTGATTTCTATGCTATAGTCCTCATTGTGAAAGTGCAAAAGCGATGTTAGCAATTACTTATTATGACCATAACAAGTAAGATCTGTAAGGTTCTTATCACTTGTGTCAAAGCAAAACAATCTTTTAAAATGTTTAAAGCCTGATTCAATTTGCCACTGTATTTGTGCAGTTTATGATACAGAGGACTCAAGAAGCATCAAGACATATTGGGGCCAAATTATCAAGCACCGAAAGGCCGCTGCTCTATAACTTGTCCGCCTGCACTGAGACGGCGGACAGAAATCAACCCGATCGAATATGATCGGGTTGATTGATAGCCCCTGCTAGCTGCCAATTGGCCGTGAATCTGCAGGGGGCGGTATTGCACAGGTAGTTCTGGTGAACTGCTTGTGCAATGATAAATGCCGACAGCATATGGCATTTATCGATGTGCAACTGTCAGGGTGCCAGGAATCAAACTGAGACGAGAAGTGCAAAAATAATCACACCTTTATTAATAGCAAAAAATAATAAAAAGTCCACAAGTCAAATAACAAGCCAGGAATCAAAACCAGAGCTGGTTGTCAGACAAGCCGAGTCAGGAGCCAAAGTGAATAGTCAGACGAGCCGGAATCAGGAACAAGGAAAACAGCAGAGTCAGGAACAAGCCAGGGATCAGGAACCAGGAAGGACGCCAGGCAGCCAGGTAATACACAGGAACTCTCACAAACAGATCTGAGACAACGCAAAGGCAAAGCATACTGAACAGAGG